>NC_025998.2:43774088-43954642 GCF_000442705.2 Elaeis guineensis
TTGGATAAAGAACAATACCTGCTTCCAACTTGTCTTCTACAAATTTTCTAAATTTCAGAGAAGAGATCCCAAGATATCTCCACCATTCACAATACTGTTGCTACCTCCACAGTCCTGAAAAAATCCAAGATATTCATATAAGAAAATTAACTCTACAACCTTTGTTCAATATTATAATTTATAAATCGTTCTTTACCTAAGAAAAATTATAAAATATTTCCATAGCCAAAAAGATAACAAATAAACTCGCATGCATTCCTTTTGTTCTCCGCCACAATTATTTCAGAGAAAACCAAAATAAAGAAATTATGCAATGTACTGCAGCTGAAAAGAGAAGAAGATGAAGAAAAATCATTCTAAGATCCCCAGGAAAGGGGAAAAAGGAAAAGAAACAGTTTTAACTCTCCAAGGGACCTGTAAGCCTTACAAAAGTTCCAAACTATCAGCCAACATTCCTCAAACTAAGATTCTTCAATCAAAATGGAAGCTAACAGAGAAAAATGCATAGAGAGCACGGGTACAAACGCCTGCTTTAATATGGCGGAGAAGAGATGACGAACTGATTCATAAAAGAGAAGAATGGAAGCAATGTCAACTAATAACACCAAACTGCCATTAAGCTCCTCGATTCCAAAGCAATCCATTTCACTGTAAGTTTCTAAAATAACTCCACTTTCTTCTTAAAACACCATAATCTATATATTATAAAAAAATAGAGAAATTCTCTGGGACCAAGCAACGATTTTACTTGTCTCGTTAGACGTGCTTAGTGACCACAAGAGAGAGATAGATTGAAGGAAGAGGAGGACGGAGAGAAGGAAGGATCAATGTAGCCGTTGGAAGCTCTCTTTCTTAGGAGAGTTTTGGAATGACCACCAACTGTTAAATTGTATTTGGAGTTCTCGATGGGTGGTGACCACTGACTCCTCGGAATGGGGTTTCTCAGACAGAAACATGGCAACAGAGACTCTATCAGACTGTCTTCACCTCGTTAATATCTCATTATCCTCCCCCCAGAGTTATAGATACAGAAATATTTCCACTGAATTCAAATATATAACAAGCAAAAGTAAAAGAAAAGGATAGGAGAGAAAGATCCAGTGTAATAAATCACTATATCATTGAGGGACTGCATTTGAATTTGCCATCCATAGAGCCGTTGGATCTCTATCCATTGGTAGCTGCGAGCGCAGTTACCGGCGAGGTGATTCTGGCCCGTGACCCTGAAAGAGGCTTTTTGTCAGTTAGTGCGGTGAAGCAGCGGCAAGATCTGGAGACCGGAAAGAGGGGAAATAATTTATTGGGATCGGGAGAGATCGGGACACCGGTGGTGGGAATAAGAGGGACGCGAGTGGTTCAGTGAATGGGGAGCATAAGCCAGAACGGATCCAATTATGCGCACCGGCCAATTTTATCAGCCACAGAAAATGTGGAAAGGCGAAAAGTGGAAGCTAAAACAGAAGAAAGATTGGATTCTTTGGGCGTTCAGATCATCAGTTGATAAAAACTTTTTGCATTCTGATTGGATAGTATGCGAAGAAGTTATTGATTATAATTGTCCTATCACGTAGACCTTAGACCTTTCAATAAAATGCCACCATCTCATTCGGTCATTTAAAATTTTAAGACTTTTTGCTTTAAAAAAATATAAATAAAAATACATAGTTAGACATTTCAAATCTAATTTTTATTAAATTTTTTTAATCTCATAAAATGATATGATAATATTTTATTGGATGATCCAAAATTTATATAGTAAAATAATTTTAATCAATAATTTCTACGGTATATGTGGGACCAATAATTTCTCCGGTATACGTGGGAAGATATAGAAGAATCTAAAGTCAAAATCTTATTATCTTAATTTCTTATTTACATTTTATCAAACTACTAATTATCTGAAGGCATTCTATTGGGGGTGATTCAGTACTAGTCGAAGATATAAACATGTGAGGACATAAAGGTACTTCAGGCTCAGACAACTCTTTCTGATTTGCTTGTTTCGCAATCTATTTTCATCAGCCCATGATGTTAACCAATCCAACGAGGCACTCAAGTTGATCTCATTCGACGAAGTAGAAAAGGTTAACCTTCAGCCTCTCACTCAAATCTTCAAATCACGGGGATAAATGAGGATAAATGGATAAAAAAGAAGTGACAAACAAATTCCTTCAAATAAAAAAGAATATAATAGTCAACCACCTGATCCTTCTTTTCTCTTATGGCTCTTCAGCCTCTCCTATAAATAAAGATCTACAGGAGATCTTCAAAGTATGAAATCTTCTCTCTCCTAACACACTTATTCCTCTCTCTGTTGTTCAAAGTTCTAATTTAAGTATCAGAAGATCTCTCCAGAGTCACTTCCTATCAAAAATTTTTTCTTGCAAGTCATGCCAATGTTGATCAACTGCCGCCATCCAACTCCAATCAATCAATCTGACCCAAGGACAAAAATCTGCTGCAATACATTCTAATAGATTTCGTGAATTAAAACAAAAAGATTTGCTAGTCTCTATCTACAATCTGATGACATTTTGACCACCGTGGAATCAGAAAATTGTTGCAATAGCACAAAAACAGTGAGTGGATTGCATATTTGAAGTTAATAAGCATAAATTTTAAACTTATTCATATGTTTATTTATATTTATTTATAACAAGAATGGGGTGGTGTACAATAAAGACAGGCACAAACTGAGCTCAATGTACGCCTATAATGCGGATGATTGATTTTATAGATGGTAATGTTTCTATTACATTTAACATTGACTTGCTGAAAGCTGAATCTGCTAAAGGATATTATCTCTTTATTTGCTACCATCTTATGGATGTCTTTTATTTAGGACAAATGCTCAAATAGGTATATATTTAGTTCAACTATTTTTTGATATGGTGGCAAGATACAAAGCCCTAGAGAAAATAAGGAATCAAAAAATAATATCATAAAATGACGTGGAAGTGAATATACTAAAGTCCCAAATTACATAGTTAGTATTGTGGATCTGTACCTCAGCCTCAACCGTCATGTCCTCGCTCTAATCAAGCTATGGGAGAAGGATGCTTATCAGATCGTGAGTATACGATAGATATGAAGATCGTTAGGCATGACCTACTGAGTTTGCATAGTTCCTACTCTCCATCCGATCCTAGTTTACCTCATCCTTAGACAACCAACTACAGCTCGTATATGGCCAACCAATCTCAAACAATCTAGACTTTTTCAATTTAAAAGAGAGACGGATCTAGTAGCAAGGAGTTTAGCTCGGCAACGAACGAGCTATGATAGATCGAGTCTTCTGCAAAAGAAAATATCTCATTCGAATCAATCTACACATCAAATCCAGCGAGTGATCCAGACTCCGAGATAAATATGACTTCAACTTCTCTCCTATAAATAAAGGGACTTCGAGACCCTCAAAGTAAGCTCTCGATTCCCTATTCTTCTCTTCTCATTGTTCTCCATCTCCTAATTTGAGCGTCGGAGGATCTTCACCGGAGAACACCACGATGATAACTTCTTTGTAGGTATTCGAGTGGAGCTCCAGCAGCGCTTCTACCTTGGCCACATCCACCTTGACGGCCGACCTTAGGCGGAGAGATCAGAAGCAACACTTGAGACTACAGGGAGGGGTCTCGACTGATTTCAAGATCCTACTTTGAGAGGAGAGCTCTCACCACCAATCACTATGAGGACACAAAGGGGTGCATCGAATGTATCGCAACGCTCCAATGGCAGGTAGGCCAATAATATCCCATTGACCAATGCACCACCACCGTCAATCCAGGAGAACCCCTCACCAATAGCACCGACAGTCTCCCACGACCAATATAATAGCCTCATTCAGCAGGTGCAGGCACTTTTAGCTACGATGAGAGAGATGCAATAAAACATAGAACCACATCCCACCGCAGAGAATCCATAGCCGATTGGAGGAAGGTCTGCGGACCGACCTCCCCGCAGCCCAAGAGCGGGAGCCAGCCATCTTAGCTGCCCTGATAGCCCATCTCGCCATAGACATAGACGATCATCTACTCTGATCTCAAGAAGGGATTCAACTCCGAGTCATCTATCTCCTTAGTACCACCCAACCCGAAAAGATAATCTGGAGAGGAGATTTTAGGAGATGCAACAATGGATCGATGTATTACAAGACCTACAGCGGCTAGATGACGACCTGGGGTTCAATGTTGACTCACCATTCACCCAGAGGATTATGAATGAGCTCGTGCCACCTCAGTTCAAGATGTCCTAGATGGAGCCCTATGACGGAGCTTCTGACCCAGTGGATCATTTGGAGAACTTCAGATCTCTTATGCTCTTACAAGGGGTCAATGATGCGACTTTCTGCCGAGCTTTTCCCTCAACTTTAAGAAAGACTGCCTGAAAAGAATATGCCTTACAAGCTAATCAAAATTTATATTTTGATGGATTTTTCTTGTAATCTTCCAGACTTATGTATTGACTCTTTAATAATAAAAGGCATTTTTCATCATATGCTGCATCTTACTTTAATAATGATTATGATAAACTCAATAAATTAAGAAAATGGGTTTACAGTTATGATGAGATCATACCTATGAGATCTAAAATCCTAAAATCTTGATTTAAATATTCCTAGTCATAGGAGCATTAAGTAGGCGATCAATGTTCTAGATAGATTAGCACTTTCTATGTATGCTCGATGGAGAGGGTGGCAGATCTCATATGCCACTTGTGTGACACACTAATACAAGGAAGTGCGTGCTCATTAGAGAATGAGTTCATTGAATTGATCCGACTTAAGAAACATCTTATGGAATTTACTTACCTGTCAAGAGATATTTTCTTATAGTGGGAGTTGTGCATGTAATCCTTTGACCTGAGACTACCATAGAACCTTGTATACATAATCCATATTTTTTGGTTCATACTCATTCATGACTTAGTCATGTACGGGGTGTTCTAGATATGGTAGAATGTGTATGAGGTTGTGAGTAGATCAACATGGAATCGATCACTCCTGGTAAGAGGAAATCGTATCCTACATGTTCTGATCAATTGATGATTCAGGAAGCCTTTGATCAAAGCAGAATAAAAATTAGAAATAATTTTTAATATTTTATTAATTGCATCATCATATAAGATTGAGAGAAATATGAGTATGATATTAGATTTGACATCATTCCATATCCAGAGTCATATTCGGGGTGCAGGGAGATTGCAGGATCAAATTGTACGGTAACTTTTCACTAAAGGATATTTTTGGTATTTCTATCAAAAATTTTATATCTTTCAGGTAGACATGATATGTTGCTAGACGTCAATCTTATTTTATGGGTTTGATCGAATTAAAGAGTTTAATGCAATCACCAATTAGAAAGAGTTCTAATTGCTGAAATTGGATTAGCTCAATTGGATCTAGATCGGTTAGATTAAATTCTAATCAAATTAAATTGACTTGAACTCAGACCTATTGCTAGCTAGATGTAGAATCTAATGGGTCACACACAAAGGGTATTGATCAGGGGTCTAATTGGATTAGATCATGTTTGCAAAATTGACATGCTAGCATATGTTGCAAAAACTAGCTCCTTGTTTCAAATTGGTTTTAAAATTGATTCCAGATTGGGATAATTAAAGTGAAATTAATTTAAATTAATTTTGGGTTTGAGTTGATTCAGCCCTTGACTGCATGTACCAAAAATTTAGAGCCAGGAAACTAAGTCTCCATAAGTCAAGAATTTTTCTTGTGCGTGGGTGCAGTTTTTGTGTGCAAAAACAGCTTTCGCATCTCATGAGATGGGATGCCTCATCCTTAAGCTTATCCTATGTTCCATGATGAAATAATTTTTTTTGATAATTTCTAACTTTATTTCAAGAATGAAAAATTTTTTTAAAGTTAAAATTTTTTCTTGTTTAATCATGAAAATTCATTGAAGATGGAAATCCTGTTAGCCTGATCCATGCACCTGACCAAGAGTCCAACTTGTGAAGGACTCTAACCCATTTGTCACGCCACTTCTTAATCTAATTTTTTTTTTCATGACATTCTCATGTTAGTGCCTTGATTTTTGGCCATTGAATGGACAAAATTACATTGATGGGTGGTAGAAAAAAATTATGCCATGGGAAGCTGCACAATGCATCAGAGAATCATCGAGAAAAATGTTCCGAAGAGTCCTTCTGCATGAAGCGTCTCTTGGATTTTTTTCTGATGATTTTCATGTGTCAAAAACTTTTAGATGGGCATGAGAATTCATCAAGAGATATGAGATTTTTTGATGGATGCGAGATGGCATGTGGAAGGGGCGCGAAAAATTCTCGAAGGCAACCAGGGGATTGAATTCATTCAGATTTCCAATTCCTCCTTTCTTTCTAACATCCTCTCCCTATTGTCTAATTTGCCTCTTTCTTCTCTTGTTAGGATAAGTCTAAAATAAAAAAGACAAGTCTGATTTTAGGACAAGAGTCTAGGAAGAGAATTAAGGAAGACAAGGAGAGAAGAAAGGTAGGGATAGGAAGGCTAGGAGAAGAGGAAGAGGGTCTTGAGGTCCTGGTGTTTAAGAAAATTCTCAGAGTGAGAATTTTGAAGGAAAAATCATCTCAAAGAGTTGGTATCCTGATCATAGCCCTGTGTGGATCACCGTTGGAGGGCGAATACTTGGGCGTCTGGTGGAGGTTCTATCGAAATTTGGATTAAGCACTGCAGGTATTCTTCTATAACTTAAATTTAATCTTGAATTTATTTTATATATGATTGTTAATCATCAAGGAGATGCTTATTTAAGGATTTAATATTTAGGATTTTTTTATTAAAATTTTGAAATCCATTATGTTTTCACTGTGCATGCCCACCCTGAAACCCTACAGTGGTATCAGAGCTGGCCTTGTTTGGTTCAATCATATATACATAATATTTATGTGATCCATAGTATGATTTATACTATAAAATGATTTATGCTTTCATATGATGATATGAAATAATACATATATCATTCACCACTTCATCATCTTGACATAAGGTTGTCCTAGCATAATGGGGTTATGCTGCAAGGTTGTCCTAGGATGATGAATGTCCATATGTTACACTTGCACATATAGAAAGTTTTAATGTTTATACATAAATAGGTATTATGTAGTTAGAATGTGCATGAGACCAAATAAAAGCCCTCATTAGAAAATTATATTAAGTGGTAGAGATATGCAACTATGGGTTAACTAATTCTTGATCAATTAATCAATTGGTGTCTAGGAAAGTGCTATAGGTGGTTTTTTAATTGGTTTCATTGTCTAACCTGACCAATTTATTGGTGTCTAAGAAAAGCAACGGAGGGACCCCACCCTACTTACCTGGCTAATTTAATTAAGCGATCTTGATATTGAAAAACCCTAATGTTGAAAATACTATTAAGGGCCTTCCTTCATGCTAGGTTAATGTTACATCATGAACTATAGCTAGTTTATTATGTTAATATAAGACTTATCATAAGGATTGATATAATATAATCCTGGTGCATAGAAGATACTTACGGTAATTTTGAATATGCTATTTTGTTGTGTTAACACAAGGGCAGTTATATTAGAATTTGACTGTATTGAAATGAAGGGTCTAACTTAACTAAAATATTATAGCTTGTTGTGTTAACACAAGGCTAATAATATTTTAGAGACCAAGATATAATATTAAAAATTGCATGAGATGCAATTGAAAAGAGTTTCCTACCTATGAACTCATAAGGGTTTGTTGTGTTAACACAAGATCATTATGAGGAATTAGGATCTCAATCCCACTAAGATAAATATTAAATATATCTCGTTCATCATAGTAGAGGGTTATGATGTTCGATAAAATAGTGGGAGGCATAATTAAATCTAAAGACCTTATTTAATTATATAAGTCAATATGAGGTATTTGCTTATGTAATATTCTTTAATTATTATAGATTAAATTCTACAAATGGCATCTTCACTATCATTACGAAAAATTTTAGATTCCAACAAGTTGACCAGTCCCAATTATGTGGATTGATTGAGGAATTTAAAGATCATACTCACTCAGGAGAAGCTCTCCTATATTTTTGACATTCCTAAACCACAAGAGGTTGGGGATGATGCCACAGAAGAGGAGGTATCCATATACAAGATGTGGAAGAATAACAGTTTGACTGTCAAGTGCATCATACTGGCCTCTATGAGCAATGAGTTGCAGAGGCAGCATGAGAGCATGGATACTCAATTCATACTCCTCAATCTTAAAGAGTTGTATGGAGAACAGAGTAGAACTGCTAGATATGAGATATTTAAGCAGTTATTCCATGCTAGAATGACTGAGGGATCATCTGTACAAGACCATGTCCGGAAGGTCATTTATCTATCACTAGATTGGGTCAACTTGATTTTGTGATAAATGGAGAATTAAGTCAGGATTTGATCCTACAATCTCTCCCCGAGTCATTCGCTCAGTTTGTTGTGAACTATCATATGAACAAACTGAATACCTCCTTGCCTGAGCTATTAAATATGCTTAAGATAGCTGAGAGCCATATTAAGAAAGAAAAGACTCCACTTCTTCTTGTGGGTAAAACCTTAAAGAAGAAGTCAGGTTTTAAGGGTTCAAAGAAAGCACTGAATCCTAAGGGTGGCAAGATGAAGAAGGGGAAGAAAGTCTCCAGACAGGGTACCTGCTTTCACTGCGGTAAGACAGGACACTGGAAAAGAAATTGCAAATTATATCTTGCAACTATAAAGGCAGGTGCAAGCGATGCACCCAAAGATATGTATGAGATACATATAATTTTGTCATTAAGTTCTTCCAATTCAGACTCTTGGGTATTAGATGCTGCCTGCGGTTCTCATATCTGCAAGTCGTTGTAGGGGCTGCAGAAGATTAGAGTGCTGAAGAAGGGTGACTTCGAGCTCTATGGCACTGGAGGAGAGTCAATCCAAGCAGAGGCTGTAGGGACATATATGTTAAAGTTACCTTATGAAAAGATCTTAGAGCTAGAAAACTGTTATTATATATCTAAGATCATTAGAAATATTATTTCTGTATCGTTACTATTGTAACGAGATTATGAAATAAATGGAAAGAGTAGTAGTTGCTCAATTTTTTTTTCTAATAAAATTATTTGTCATGGCATTATTAATAATGGTCTTCTAATTCTATCTAATGATAATATTTTTCATATTAATGAAAGTAAAAAGCGAAAGAGAGAAGAGTTGAATAATACTTTACTTTGGCATTGTCGACTTGGTCATATAAGTGAGACAAGGATTAACAAGTTATACAAAGAAGAGTTCTTTGATCCTTATGATTATAAATCATTAGGTACTTATGAATCTTGTCTTATGGAAAAAATGACTAAGACTCCATTTAGTGGACATGGAGAAAGGATAAGTGAGTTATTAGGATTTGTATATACTGATGTATGTGGTCCTGTGACAACAGAAGCCAGAGGAGGATACTCTTATTTTATAACGTTCACTGATGATTTATCTAGGTTTGGATATGTGTATCTTATGAAACATAAATCCGAAGCCTTTGATAAATTTAAAGAGCATCAAAGTATGGTCGAGAAATAAACTGAAAAAAATATTAAAATCCTTCGATCTGATCGAGGAGGAGATACTTATCCAATAAATTTTTAGATCATCTTAAAGAAAATAGAATTCTCTTAGAATGGACCCCTCCTTATACACCACAGCTAAATGGTGTAGCGAAAAGGAGGAATTGTACTTTATTAGATATGGTGCGGTCCATGATGTGCCTTACAGATTTGCCAATTTTTTTCTAGAGATATGTCCTAAAAACTACTGTTTATATCCTAAATAGAGTACCTTCAAAATCTGTGCCTAGCACTCCATATGAGATATGGAGAGGAAAGAAGCCTAATCTTAAGTATCTTAAGATATGGGGCTGTCCAGCTTATGTTAAAAAAAATTTTGGACATAAGGTGAGTGCTAGGACATATAAATGCTTGTTTGTAGGTTATCCTAAAGAGAGTATAGAATACCTCTTTTACCATCCTACTGAACATAAGGTGTTTGTCAGTAAATGTGCCACTTTTATGGAAAAAGAGTTTATCCTAGAAAGAGGTAGTGGGAAGAAAATTAAACTTGGAGAAATTCAAGACCTACAAATACAAGCACAAGATGATCCTCGACCAAAAATATCCATTAATGAAGTACAAACACAAAGTACACCTTCTCTCTGAAGGTTGGATAGGGTGCAGAATGTACCTATGAGGTATGGGTTCATTATTGAGAATAATGAAGTCCATATCATTGAGAATGATGAACCTTTAACCTATACGGAAGCCATCATGAGAAGGAACTCAGACAAATGGCTAGAGGCTATGAAATCCAAAATGGACTCCATGTATTCCAATCAAGTGTGGACTTTGGTTGATGCACCAGAGGGTGTGACCCCTATTGGATGCAAATGGATCTATAAGAAAAAGATTGGAACGGATGGCCAAGTTGAAACCTATAAAGCTAGATTAGTAGCTAAAGGTTTCAGGCGAAAATAGGATATTGATTATGATGAAATATTTTCACTTGTTGCCATGCTCAAATCTATACAGATTATGCTTGCAATAGCAGCATACCATGATTATGAGATTTGGCAAATGGATGTGAAGACCGCCTTCCTTAATGGTTATATTGAGGAAGAGGTTTACATGTCTCAGCCAGAAGGGTTTGTCTCAAAAGGAAGAGAAAATCAGGTATGCAAGTTTAAAAAATCTATTTATGGATTAAAATAGGCCTCGAGAAGTTGGAACATCCAATTTGATATTACAGTCAAAGAGTTTGGCTTTATCAAAAATATGGATGAACCTTGTGTATACAAGAAAACTAGTGAGAGTGCCATTGCCTTCTTAGTTTTATATGTGGATGACATACTTCTTATTGAAAATGATATCCCAATGTTATAATCGATCAAGACATGGCTATCAAGTAAGTTTTCCATGAAGGATTTGGGTGAAGCATCCTATATACTAGGTATAAAGATCTATAGGGATAGATCTAAGAGGATGTTAGGCTTGTTCCAATCCAGGTACATAGACTTAGTGCTAAAGAGGTTTAGCATGGATGGAAGTAAAAGAGGTTATTTACCCATGAGTCAAGGCATACATCTCTTTAAAAGGATGTCTCCTAAAACACCGAAAGAGAGAAATAGAATGAGTTCTATTCCCTATGCTTCAGCAGTAGGGTCGATCATGTATGCTATGCTATGTACTAGGCCTGATGTTGCCTATGCCTTAGGCATAGTTAGTAGATTTCAGGCTGATCCAGGAGAAGATCATTGGAAAGCAGTGAAAAATATTCTTAAGTACCTAAGAAGGACTAAAAATATTTGTTTGGTATATGAAGGATCTGATTTAAAACTAGAAAGTTATTCTGACTCTAGTTTCTAATCAGACCCTAATGATAGCAAGTCCACTTTAGGGTATGTCTTTACTCTTAATGGTGGAGCTGTTAGTTGAAAAAGTTCCAAGCAGCAGACTGTAGCTGACTCAACCACTGAGGCAAAATATATAGCTGTAAGTGAAGCCGCCAAAGAAGCTGTCTGGATAAAGAAGTTCATCACTGAGTTAGGTGTCGTTCCTGAAATTAAGAATCCAGTACCACTTTACTGTGATAATACTGGAGCAGTTTCTTAAGTAAAGGAACCAAGGTCTCATCATAAATTCAAGCATATTCTAAGATGCTTCCATCTCGTTCGTGAAATAATCGAAAGACAAGATGTTATCATGGAACGAGTAGAAACAAAGAATAACATAGCAGATCCATTCACTAAGGCTCTACCACAGCAGCAGTTTGATCGTCATCTCGATTGTATGGGGATAAAATATAAGGGTGATTGACTTTAGTGCAAGTAGGAGATTGAAAGGAATATGCCCTACAAGCAAATCAAAATTTGTATTTTGATGGATTTTTCTTATAATCTTCCAGACTTATGTATTGACTCTTTAAATAATAAAAGATATTTTTCATCATATGCTGCATCTTACTTTAGTAATGATTATGATGAACTCTATAAATCAGAAAAATGGATTTAGGGTTATGATGAGATCATACCTATGAGACCTAAAATCCTAAAAATTCTGATTTAAAATATTCCTAGTCATAGGAGCATTGAGTAGGGGATCAACGTTCTGGATAGATTAGCACTTTCTATGTATGCTCGATGGAGAGGGTGGCAGATCTCATATGCCACTTGTGTGAGATACTAATACAGAGAAGTAGGTACTCATTAGAGAATGAGTTCACTGAATTGATCCAACTTAAGAAACATCTTATGGAATTTACTTACCTGTTAAGAGATGTTTTCTTATAGTGAGAGTTGTGCATGTAATCCTTTGACCTGAGACTACCATAGAACCTTGTATACATAAATCCATATTTTTTGATTCATACTCATTCATGATTTAGTTATATATGGGGTGTTCTAGATATAGTAGAATGTATATGGAGGTTGTGAGTAGGTCAATATGGAATCGATCACTCCTGGTAAGAGAAAATCGCATCCTACTTGTTCTGATCGATTGATGATTCAGGAAGCCTTTCATCAAAGTAGAATAAAAATTAAAAAGAGTTTTTAATATTTTATTAATTGAATCATCATATAAGATTGAGAGAAATATGAGTATATATTGGATTTGACATCATTCCATATCCAGAGTCATATTCGGGCTGTAGGGAGATCGCAGGATCAAATTGCACGGTAACTTTCCACTAAAGGATATTTTTGATATTTCTATCAAAAATTTCATATCTTTCAGATAGACATGATACATTACTAGACATCAATCTTGCCTTATGGGTTTGATCAAATTAAAGAGTTTAATACAATCACCAATTAGAAAGAGTTCTAATTGCTGAAATCGGGTTAGCTCGATTGGATCTAAATTGGTAAGATTAAATTCTAATCAAATCAAATCGACTTGAACTCAGACCTATTGCTGGCTAGATATGAAACCCAATGGATCACACACAAAGGGTATTGATCAGGGGTCTAATTGGATTAGATCATGTTTGCAAAATTGACATGCTAGCACATGTTGCAAAAAACTAGCTCCTTGTCTCAAATTGGGTTTAAAATTGATTCCATATTGGGATAATTAAAGCAAAATTAATTTAAATCAATTTTGGGTTTGAGTTTATTCAGCATTAGGTACATGTACCAAAAATTTGGAGTTAGGAAACTAAGTCTCCATGAGTCAAAAATTTTTTTTGTGTATGGGTGAAGTTTTTGTGTGCAGAAACAGCTTTCACATCCCATGAGATGGGACGCCTCATCCTCAAGCTTATCCTATGTTCCATGATGAAATAAATTTTTTAATAATTTCTAACTTTATTTTAAACATGAAAAATTTTTCTAAAGTTAAAAGTCCTTCTGGTTTAATCATGAAAATTCATTGAATTTGGAAATCCTATCAGCCTGATCCATGCACCTGACCAAGAGTCCAACTTGTGAAGGACTCTAACCCATTTGTCATGCCACTTCTTAATCTGTATTTTTTTTCACGACATTCTCATGTTAGTGCCTTGATTTTTGGGTATTGGATGGACAAAATTATATTGATGGGTGGTGGAAAAAAATTATTCCATGGGAAGCTGCGTGATGCATCAGAGAACCATCGAGAAAAATGTTTCGAAGAGTCCTTCTGCATGAAGCATCTCTTGGATTTTTTCTCGATGATTTCCATGTGTCAAAAATTTCTAGATAGGCATGAAAATTTATTAGAAGGTATGATATTTTCTGATGGATGCGAGATGGCGTGTGGAAGGGGCGCGAAAAATTCTCGAAGGCAACCCATCGCTAAGTATTTAAAGGGGGGTGTGCCGGGGGATTGGATTCATTCAGATTTCCAATTCTTCCTTTCTTCCTAACATTCTCTCCCTATTATCCAATTAGTCTCTTCCTTCTCTTATTAGGACAAGTCTAAAATAAAAAGGACAAGTGCAATTTTAGGACAAGAGTCTAGGAAGAGAATTAAGGAAGACAAGGAGAGAAGAAAGGTAGGGATAGGAATGCTAGGAGAAGAGGAAGAGGGTCTTGAGATCTTGGTGTTCAAGAAAATTCTCAGAGTGTGAATTTTGGAGGAGAAATCATCTCAAAGAGTTGGTGTCCTGATCATAACCCTATGTGGATCACCGTTGGAGGGTGAACACTTGGGCGCCTGGTGGAGGTTCTGCCGAAATTTGGATTAAGCGCTGTAGGTATTCTTCTATAATTTAAATTTAATCTTGAATTTATGTTATATATAATTATTAATCATCAAAGAGATGCTGGTTTAAGGGTTTAATATTTAAGATTTCTTTATTAAAATTTTGAAATCTATTATGTTTCTACTGTGCATGCCCATCCTGAAACCCTACAGAGACTCGAATACAAGCTTGATGATTTTTAAAGCTAGAACTGAAACTGATCTTCCATCTCCAACATTCAGGAATCTCTCGCCTTCTCCAAATCTCCTAGTAACCTGAAGACTCTGTAATAAATTGTAAATATAAATAGGACTTTCAGTATCCAATACCCATGTCATTGTATCTATATGAGAGAAGTTATAAGTGTTATCATATAAGTACCTTGTCCAGCAACTGATTGCTTCTTCTTCTTTGGCCTGTTCAGGTAAAAAAAAATAATATACTGAGGATAATTCCTCTTCCAGTGACCCTGCTTCTTGCAAAAGAAACACTCTACCTGACTTTGATCAGTCTTGAACTTGAGTTTCTGGGACTGACTCCCAGCATCGGCACCTCTTTATTCTTTTTCTTTTTTCCTTTCTTAAAGGGACGACGACTATCCGAAGAAGATCCTCCCACTAGATTCACTATCTCCTTATAGAGCTGGTGATCTTTCTCAAAAGTCTATAGCAACCCCAATAAACCATGGTAGTTGACTACAGGCTTCGACATTTTGAAATAACTAAAGAATGGCAGGTAGGACTTGGGAAGAGAGTTTAGGATCATATCTTTCCCCAACTATTCATGCAGAGAGAAGCCGAGTTTGCTCAATTTTTTAATCTGCTCGATCATGTACAACACATGATCAATAATAGATGCACCCTCCCTCATCCGAGCATTGAAAATGATGCAACTAGTTTTGTGCCACTCAACATCGTCAGGAGTATCAAAGGAATCCCTTAACACTTGAAGCATTTACTCGACTAAGCTTCTTCAAACTTTTGGCTGAACTCATCATTCATGGAAGCTCGCATGATGCAACGAACCATGGTGCGATCGTTGAGCCATTTCAAATAAATATCTTAAACCTCTCCTCGAGCATTAGAAGTAGGCTTCTCAGGTGCCGGATCCGTTATCACATAAAGGATCCGCTCATGCTTCAAAATAATCTTTAATTTCTCATACCAATTATCAAAATTTGGTTCGGTAAGCTTCTCATTGTCCAACAGTGATTGGAGTGACAAGTTTGAGGCCATATCTACACACACAAAGAAAAAATAAAGCCTAATTAGTATATGAATTTATTAATCCTAAAGATTTGGACTTTAGTCTAAAGATCCTCCCACTATTCTATATGAATTGGTAGCCTCTACCTCCAATTCAAGGAATTACCTTAATTCTTTAGTGGGTACTAGAATCTACATAGACTACATATAGGCCTGAAGATGGCTCGGTCAATCCATATGCACCTATGGATAGGTTCTCAATCAATTATTTCTTCAAACAACTTCTAGTATTTAATTTAGCCTCAGATTTCATTTTCGTAGATGATGGGCCTCCACTGAAAGTTTTGATTATGTCAAACCATTAACATAAACCTACTCAGTGATTCTACCTAATGAGTGATCAGGCTCGAGGATAGCTCGATCAACCCAACCATCATCAGATAGTTCATCAGAGTCATCATATGATGAATGATAATTCCATCATTCAGAGAGAACATCAAATGGATGACACCTACAATGTCAATCAGAAATAATGGACCCATTATCACTCATCTTAATGGGAGGCTATGATCTAGTTATCGCCATAACCAGCTCATTTTAAGGACCTAATAACTTAAGAGATTTAATCGATTTAGAGAAGAGAGAAGAGAAGAAAAGATCAATAGTAGACCATAATCCTTCCACTGACTTCACCAAGTCACTGAATCGGGTTAGGTCATGCTGATTGAACTGGGACCTAGATCAGTCACACTGATCAACCTTAATGGCATGGGCTAACTCAAATCACTTAGCAATCTAATCAAAATCTAGTTCACCAAATTGGCAAGGTAAGTGAGATCGATGGGAGGGTCTACTAAGCTTGCCTTAGACACCATCGAAATGGCCCGGTAAGCCGCTGTCAATTAAAAATTATCGATCGAAATGCCAAACTTATCTTAGACACCAATTAGTTAACTAGTTTCAATTTGACCAACCTAATGATTCAGGTTCAACCACTGAGCCACAATCAAGGTCCATTTGGTCTAATCAAAGATATGGACTTGACCATCTACAAATATTATACTAGAAAAATCTTAATTAATTTAATTCAATATTTGGTTAGACTTAATCAATTTCTCTACATGATCAATCAATTCTTTGGTTCTAACCTTAGGTCTAACCTAATTAAAGAGAAGGACCTGATTTGAGCTAACCCATGCCTCATATTTTATGCAATGTCATTAGATCTAAATTACAATTCTAGATCCAACCAGCTTGATACTTAATTCTCAATTAAGTTTTGCATCAACATGGTTAAGGTTTCGAAAATAATTTTTCATGTAAATATTTTACATCAAGTCATAAAATCTTTTAGATCAAATCTAAATTTTTTATGATTTTAGATTAAAATAATTTTGACTAAATAAGATTAGATGTAACTAACTATCTAAGCAACTTGCATCACATACAACAACACCAAGGGTTTCAGGATCTAAGATTTTGCAAGAAAGTAAGTTTTCTCTTTTCACTTTCTTCTTCATGGAACCTCACAGTGGTACCCCTACATGCCATGAAGAGCACCCCATTGAATGAGAGGAGAGGGTCATGAAACCCTACTTGCTCCTATGACCGACGGCCTGATGATTATCCAATCTGAGTACTTTGCTACTCATAATATCTAATCTAAATAAATAATAATCAGATCTAAAAATAAATTAATTTAGATACAATATAAATCATAAAAAATTAGATCTAATAATAAAAAAATTAGATCTAAAGTCATATTAATTCATATCAAAACAACCTGACTCTGATACCAATTGAAGAAAATTTGCGGTAGTACAGTACATGCAATTAAAAATTTTATGTAGCAAAAATAATAGATTAAATAATTTAATTCTAATTATATATATAAGATCTAATCTTAGACTACCACATCAAGATCTTTGATATAAAAAATATATACTTTAGATCTAAAAAAAAAAGTAAAAATTATATTGATCTTATTGATGCTGAAATTCTAGATCTATTAGATCTACCATAGGAATTAAAATAAGTTAGGGATCGTTACCAAATAAATTTTGATCTTAATCTTTTCTGATCCAATGGTTGGAGAGGATATTCCTCAGGTCATTCACAGCCACACAAAATCATCTGGCCTCTATAAAAAATTTCACATGAAGACTGGTGTAGATCAGTGGCTCGAAAATGCTAGTCTGCGAACAACTTCGACAGCTGACCTCTTCCTTCTTCTACAAGAACCTTGGACACTCCAAAGTGATAGAAGATCTAAAGGAGGAGAAGAAGCTTTAAAAATAAAAAATCTACAAGAGAATTGATCATGGGACGTCCAAGAGAGGGGTCCCCTTTTTATAGACTAAGAATTAGGACTTTCCAAGAAAGGATGCCATGAATCAATGCCCAAACCCCTTTTTGGCATCTCCAAAAATTTTAAAAAAATTATTAAGATATGAAAAAGAAATCTAAAGTCTCACACATAAAATAATTCTTTAAAAAAATAAAAAAAAAAATAATATGACTCCAACAATATATCATATACAAAAAAAAATTTTTCTAGTCTGCATCTTATCTCTAATTCGGATCGCATTCGAATTAGGCAAGAGATAATATTATGACTCATCAGCTATAGCCAACCACCCTTATTGGATCCTATCTCATGACACCAAAAATCATAATCGAAATCCAATTAGGCATTGAAAAATTGGCATGGATCTAGATGTGGCGCAAAAGATAAGGATAGAGTCCTAGTCTGACTTGGACTCTTCATTTCTAATTCAATTCTAATCCAAATCAAATTTGGATTGAAACTATTGATAGAAATGAACCTAATCCAATTAGAAATATAAATATCTCATCAAATTTTTAACCTAATTAAAAATTAGCCAAGTCCAAATCCTGATCGAATCAGGATCAATTTTTTCTTGTAATCGGGTTTGATCATATCAATCCCAATCTGGGTTGAACTGAATCTAATTCAATTAAACTTATTCCAAATCTCTTTACTCAATTAAATTGGGTCAATTAGTAATTTAATTACTAATTAATTCTTCATAAATGATAGAGCTCTAGTCCCAATGGGACTCTCCCACAGAGTCCTAGTCCAAGTAGGACTCTTCACTAGAGTCACAATCCAATTGGACTCTTCAGTCATCAGATCTGATCAAATCTTCTAATGCATGTGACCCCATAGGCTCGAACCTAAATTGGTAGCATAGGAACAACTTTCTATACCAATCAATGTAACCATCTAGCAGTGATGATCCGACGATCGGATGGGTCGAAGTGTTGCAAAGCAACCTTCTAGAACCTACTGGCATATGGTTACCGTATAATTCATCCCTTTGACCCAAATGCTCAAGATGACTTAGGATTTAACTGTCAACCCTAATTAAGTTGATCATATTGTATTTCAACCTTTCAAATCCATCTCATGGATTATCCTGGTCAAGATTTTACTAAATTGAAATACACTAATGCATATCTCCTACCAATTTAGAGGGGTCAATTCCATCTTGACTCACACACTGACTTGATAAGTACTTGACTGCACCTAGTATCCTTCCGTCACTAAGTTAGAAACTTAGATAGTCTGATACTAAAGTATAGTAAGTTGCTTACAAATCACCGTGATGGTCTCAGATCGGAGGAACACTTATACCCACACCCTTCACAAGCTACTCTTGACAACAGAGTGCTCGACACATGGTCACGTTCGATGAAATGTACTCCTACATTTCATCTGCATGTCATAATAGTATCTCTACACTCTTTGGTTAAGAAGATAACCAACTCATATGGCACACAACAACCTACACTTGATATCGCTATTGTCCTAGTAATAGCGTATCATTTAGTTGCGAACAATTTTAAGGACTTAACGACAAATCTTCCTTTGTCGATTAATATATATAATTCTAAGGACTTCATTACAATATAAGAGTTAAAAGATGGTCAATTTGTAATGAAACTATCAAATAATTTTTATTAATAAAAATTTATATATAATTTATAAGATGAGCACAATCGTCTAACGATTGGTTTTGGGACACATTTTTCAATACTAAAGATACCTAAATCAGTCATATTGATTCACCTTAATGGTATGGGTCTGCATGAATTGATCATGTTAGCCAGATAAATGAGATCAGTGGGAGGGATATGCCCTTAACTCACCATAGACGCATCTAGGTGAATAACTCTCAATTAAAAATCATTTGATCGAACCTGCCAAACTTATCTTAGACATCAACTGATCAATTAGTTTTGATTTGGTCCACCAGAAGATTCGGACTCAACCATGGAGCCATGATCATGATCCATTTATTAAGGTCAAACATATGGACTTGAGCAAACTACAACTATTGAGATTGATTTAGAGAAATACTGACTTGATCTAATTCAACACTTGATTAGATTTAATCAATTTCTCTACATAGTCAATATGTATTTCTAACCCTAAGTCTAATCCATTAGAAGGATCTGATTCATGCTAACCCTTTGCCCATTATTTTATGTGATATCTTAATGATCTTCAATTCTCAAATCTAGATCATTCAAAACTTAATTCATAATTAAGTGTGTGAAATGTGTGTTTCAGTCTGTAGAACTATTTTACAAAGATTTCAGTTGAAGCATACCATATATTTCAACACATGAAAATAAATTTTTCATAATATATTTAATAATTAAACATACATAGTTATGTCTAAACTTCCTATATACATCTCATATATCATGATAACTTTTAGATCAACACCAATTACATCATATATAACATGCAATTTAGATCCAAAATAATTTTATATCTAAATTTTATTCTATTGTAATGAATCATAAATCACTTTAGATCTAATCAAAATATATTTATGATCAAAATAATAAATAAAAATTTGTTCATTTTTTTTTTATAAATTCGGATCACAATGACACCATTACACATCATAAGAGAACTCATCGAATAGGTAAAAGAGAGATTAATCTCTTCAATCTCTTATGATTAGATGGTCTGATGATCTCATCAATCTAAGTACTAAGCTACTAAGATCTGAAATCTAATTTTATATATAATTATATCAACATGCAATTATTGACAAAACTATTTTATGTCATGAATATTTTTTGATCTTATCAATTATATTCTTCATCTAATCTAATTAGATTTAATATATTATATACATCATATCAGATCTGAAATACATCTTATATCGATTATAAAAAAATAATTTTAAATTTAATATTATATAAAAAATTAATTAGATGCAAATATGAATACATAAAGAATAAATTTTTGGTAAAATCTATTTTCGTGCAGTACTGAATTTTGATAAGATTCAGATCTAAATATCCATCAAAATGGATCTAATTTAGTTCTAAAATAAAATCTACTTTATAAAAAAAAATAATAATATTAAAACTTTATTAAAATAAATTTCAACTAAATTTTAATTCATATTATTATTTCATCAAAAATTCAGTAACAGCAGAATTCTGTTATAACAGACTTATAACAACCTCAATCAACCATTGATTGGCACCTCTAATCTATTCAAAATTAGATCAAAAATTTTATATAAATAGATTTGAATCATATTTAATATCTTACAAAAAATCTCAAATATACCTTATGTAATTAGTTTCAAAAAATTTTATTATGTATGCATATATTTCAGGCCTGCTCTGATACCAACTGAAGGGAAATAAACTATTTCTTTTAGGAAGGCTCAGGTTGCATCTAAAAATTTTTCTATTCATTTACATGATTAAGGATCAAATATTTATCTAATTAGCAGTAAAATCAAAGATCAAATCTTAATTTATTTGGATTAAACCTTCACGGAGGCCTGGATGTGCAGACCCTCTACTTCGCATGCACGCCAGATGCCGCAAAAAATTGGAATGAACTCCAAGCCAATTGCCTTCGCAAGCCAACCAAATGAGGGAGGAGATGTGTTGGTGTGACATCTCAAACCAGTAGATGGGATGCCCAAGAAGGATCCACACACAAGGAGAGGAGGTGGCAACAAAAGGGAGAGATGTAGGAAAAGATTAAGGACCTCTCTCTTCACACGCCTCTCTCTCTCTTTCTCTCTTCTCTCAATCTGATTTGTTTGCTATTCATACATAGGTAGAGACCCTTTCTATTTATAGATGATTCTCATGACCCAATGAGAGTAGGACTCTTAACTCAAATCTGATTTGAATCAGTCCAATACACATGAAAGAAGCATTCCTATATGAGATTGAATTGCCATCACATATGATAATCAACTTGCACCCACTTTCTCACCCATATGTGATGTCCCAAACTAACTTCATATAAGGTGTTAGTCAGCCCACATGGGAGGGTATTCTCAGTGCATGTAGGAATACTCATATCTCATCCAAAATGGGTCCAATTCGAATCCAATTCTAAGCTGGTTCGAAATAATTTCGGAAGGCTGTCAATCTCAAACTCTTTAGGACTTTTGTACCAAGTTTAACTTAAATTTTAGACTCAATTAAGTATAATTAATTCAAATCTAATCTAAAATTAATTAGCACTTAAATTCAATCTTTCATATGTTCCATGGATCATAGATCAGAACTATTTATCTCCGGGATTAAATCTGAACCTCATGTGTAGTGCTAGCTAGATATAGTCAACTCTTCAACCCTGTTTGACCCATAACTTAATTCTCAATCAAGTTAGTTTATATATTCAATCAAGTTAAATACTTTCAAATTGGATATATAAATATAAGCCAATTTCTTCCTATTTTGACTGACTTGTGTGCGTGACTCCATAGGTTCAAACACTAAGCCGGTAGCACAGGAACCAATTTCTGCACTAATCGAGATATCATCTAGCAATGGTTCCCGATGTCCAAATAGGTTGAATTATTATAAAAAAATATTTCAGAACCCATATACATGGTTGCCATATAATTCATTATTTTGGCTCTGAATGCTCTAGGATGGTCTCAAGTTAACTGTCAACCAAGATTGCTTCATCCGTATTGTATTTCAACTTTTCAAATCTATCTCATAAATTATCCTAACAAGGCTTTGCTAAATTGAAATACAGTGATACATCAACTCCAATAATCTGAAGGAATCAATCCCATCTTGATCCACATACAGACTTCGTAAGTACTTAACTATACCTAGTAGCCTTCCGTCACTGCATTAGAAATCCAGATAGTCTAGCACCAAAGCACAGCGAGTTGCTTGTAAGTCATTATGGTGATCTCAGGTCTGAAGGATACTCCCATGTGTTTCACGAGCAGCTCTTGACAGCAAAATGCTCAGTAGGTGAGTCACTTATTTAGTGATGATGTAAACCTACATCTCATCTGTATGCCATACCAGTGTCACCACACTCTTTGATTAAGAGGACAACCAATCCATATGGCACACAATGACCTCCACTCGATAAACATCATCATCCTATAATGACGTATCATTTGATCATGAACATATTTAAGAACTATAAAATAAATCCTCTCTTTATCTCACACTAGCATAGTTCTAAAGACTTTATCACAATTCAAGAGTTCAAGGAAGATGTTACTTTATGATAAAAAATATCAGAGTAATTTTTATTTATTAAACAATAATTTATATACAAAGATGAACTCAATCGTCACATGATTGATTTTAAGATATAGTTTTCAATAATTTTTTATCATGGCTTCTGGTGGGTACAGAGGAGTCTTTCTCTACTTGAAACTATTTCAAGTTGAATGAGGATCCAATATAAATTGACCCAATCCCATTAGGTCAAAGGCAACTGGTCTAGGTTAGCTCAAACACTTTGATCAAAACCAATTTAGAAATTTGGGTTAATACAATGTGCTAGCATATCAAATTAAGCCATAGAATTTATATTAAACTTTAATTAGATCAGATCAAGGCTAAATCTCAAAGTATGTGACCCATTGGATTTTAAATCTAACCAGTAGTGGATCAAGACTTTCGACGTAACCCTAATCCAATGAGATTAGATCACCCGAAGAGTTCCAATCAACTTGAACTCTTCCAAATTGATTTTAGAATTAAACTTTTTTAATTCTGATGAATCTATAAGTCAAGATTGACGTCTAGTAATGTGTCATGACTATCTAGAAGATTTAAAATTTTGATAAAAAATTATCAAAATATCTTTTAATGGTAAGTTATCGTGTAATTCAATCCTTCAGTCAAACAACATCTCAGATGAGCTGTGGGTATGAAACTATGTCAAATCCAATTACTTATCATTATGTATCTCAATCTTAAGGTGATGATTCAGTTGATGATATATTAAAAAAAATTTTTTAATTATCATCCTGCTTTGGTTAAAGACTTTCAAACTATCGATCTACGAGATCACGTAAAATGTTTGCTCTCCTTATTAGGAGTGACTGATTCCTTATTGATCACTCACAACTTTTATGCACTCTTCACCATATCCAGAACACCCCATACAAAGATCAATGAACCAAATTAAGAAGTGGATCAAAATATAAAATCAAGTACACAAGATACCATGATGATCTCAGGTCAAAGGATCACTTATACAACTCTCACTAGAGAAACATCAGTTGATATGTAAATAAGACTCCATCTAATATTCTCTCGTAGGTCAATTCAGTGAACTCATTTTCTAATGAGCACCCATATCCTTGTATTAGTGTCACCACATAAGTGGTTGTGAGATCAACCACTCTCATTTCTGAGCATATATAGGATATGCCAGTCTTACCGGTATCATCGATCTCCAACTCAATATACCAACGACTAAAAATATTTTAGATCAGGACTATCAAAGAATTAGGTCTCACTGGCGTGATCTCATTACGATCCTAAAATCATTATCCAGACCTATGGGGTTCATTATAATCTAAGAATAATAAGATGCAGTATATAATAAATTAAAAATATATTATTTTATTAATAATATAAATATCAATTACATGAGTCTGAAAGATAAATTACAAAAATATCCTATCGCATCTCATATGCGATTAGCTTATAGGATATTATTTTTTCAATCTTCTACTTGCACTAAAGCCAATCACCCCTATACTTGATCCCCATACTATCAAGGTAATGGTCAAACTGCTATATTGACAAGGCTTTGGTGAACGGATCTGCTATATTGTTCTTCGTATCAACTCGCTCCATGATCACATCGCATCTTTCGACTATCCCCCGAACGAGATGGAACTATCTTAGGATGTGCTTGGATTTATGATGAGACCTTGGTTCTTTGGCTTGAGCAACTGCCTCAGTATTATCACAATAAAAGGGCACTGGTTGTTCAATCCCTGGAACCACACCTAACTCTATGATGAATTTCTTCATCCAGATGGCCTCCTTAGCAGTCTCACTTACAGTAATATACTCAGCCTTAGTGACCGAGTCAACAATAGTTTGCTATTTGAAACTTTTTCAACTTACTGCACTATCATACAGAGTGAACACATACCTAATTATAGATTTGCTATCATTCAAATCAGATTGAAAACTAAAATCTGTGCAACCTTCTAGTTTTAAATTAAATCCATCATATATCAGAAAAATATCTCTAGTCCTTCTCAAGTACTTGAATATATTTTTTACAACTTTTCAATGATCTTCCTCGGGATCAACCTGAAATCTACTTACAATGCCTAAGGCATAAGCCACATCAAGTCTGGTATATAACATAGCATACATAATCGATCCTACAGTCGAAACATAAGGAATAGAACTCATTCTATTTCTCTCTTCAGGTATCTTAGGAGACATCTTCTTAGAGAGTTGTATGCCATAACCTATGGGCAAGTAACCTCTTTTACTTTCCTCCATGTTGAACCTCTTTAACACCAGATCAATGTACCTAGACTGGGACAAACCTAGCATCTTTTTTGATTTATCTCTATAGATCTTTATACCAAGTACATAGGACACTTCACCCAAGTCTTTCATGAAAAACTTTTGTGATAGCCAAGTCTTGATCGATTGCAATATTGGGATATCATTCCTAATGAGCAGTATATCATCTACATACAGGATCAAGAAGACAATAGCACTCTCACTATTCTTCTTGTACACCTAATGTTCATCCATATTTTTTGATGAAGCCAAACGATTTGACTGTCTCATCAAAATAGATGTTCCAACTCCTCGATGCTTTCTTTAATCCATAAATGGATCTATTCAGTTTGCATACCTGATTTGCTCTCCCACTTGAGACAAATCCCTCTAGCTGAGTCATATAAATTTCTTCCTCAAGATTTTCATTAAGGAAGATAGTCTTAACGTCTATCTATCAGATCTCATAGTAATAGTATGCCCCAATAGCTAGCATTATCGGAATAGACTTGAGTATGGCTATCGATGAAAAGATTTCTTCATAATCAACACTTTGTTTTTGTTTGAAATTTTTTGCCACCGGCCTAGCTTTATAGGTCTCTATCTGGCCATCTGCTCCAATCTTCTTTTTGAAGACCCATTTGCAGCCTATTGGAGTCACGCCCTCAGGCACATCAATCAAAGTTCAAACTTGGTTGGCATACATAGAGTTCATTTCGAATTTCATGATATTGAGCCACTTATCAGAGTCACTACTCATGACAGCTTTCGAATAGATCGTGGGATCATCATTCTCAATGTTGTGGGATGTATTGTCATTCTCAATGACAAACCCATACCTGAGTGGTACATTACGCACTCCATTTGATCTTCGGAGAGGAGGTGTGTGTAGTGGCTATGCCTTAATAATGGGTACATCTGGTTGAGAACCACTTTGTGAATCCTGGATGGATTGTAGGTTTTGAACTTTCTTAAGTTCGACAAACCTCCCACTGCCTCCTTCTTGGATAAATTCTTTCTTCAAAAAAATAGCATGTCTACCAACAAACACCTTTTGTTGAGTAGGATTATAGAAGTAGTATCATATACTCTCCTTAGGATAACCTACAAACATGTATTTTTCTGATCTAGCATCTAGCTTATGTCCATCAACATTTTTCACATAAGTCGGGCAACTTCAAATCTTAAGAAGCTTAAGATTGGATCTTTTTTCTTTCCATATTTTATATGGAGTGCTACAAACAGATTTCGTAGGCACTTTATTTAAGATATATGCTGCAGCCGAGAGGGCATATCTCCAAAAAGATATCGAAAGATCCGTGAAACATATCATAGACTGCACCATATCAAATAAGGTATGATTTCTTCTTTTTGCAATTCTATTTAATTGTGGAGTATAAGGAGGTGTCCATTGAGAGAATATTCTATTTTATTTCAAATGATCAAGAAACTCATGAGACAAGTATTCTCCTCCTCAATCAGATCGAAGAGCTTTAATACTTTTACCAGTTTCTTTCTCAACTATTCTTTGATACTCTTTAAATTTATCAAAGACTTCATATAAATTTCATTAAATACACATATCCAAACCTAGACCTATCATTAGTAAATATGATGAAGTAAGAGTATTCACCTCTAGCATGAGTCGATATTGGACCACATACATTAGTATGTACAAGGTCCAAAATGTCACTTGCCTTTTCTCCATGTCTAGTAAATAGAGTCTTGATCATTTTTCTCATGAGGCAAGATTCACAAGTTCCATATGATTCATAATTATAAGGATCAAAGAAATTATCTTTGAATAACTTGTTAATTCTCGACTCATTTGTATGGCCAAATCGATAGTGTCAGAGGTATGTGACATTCACATCCTCTCTCTTTTTTTTCTTCATATTATCAATATGAAGTAAATTATCATTAAGTAAAAGCAGCAAAAGACCATTATCAACATAAGCACTCCCATAATATTCATTAGAAAAATATAAAGAACAACCATTGTTCTTAGCTTTTATTTTAAAATCTTGTTCCAATAATAATGGTACAAAAATAATATTTCTAACAATATTAGAGATATAATAACAGGTCTTCAGTTTTAAAATTTTATCTGAAGGCAACTTCAAAATTCTGATTCTTATGATTTCGACCTGAATGGACTCTCCACTAGCACCGAACAGCTCAAAGCCATCTTTATTCAGACTTTTTATTTCTTACAGACCCTGTAACGATTTGCAAAGGTGTGAACCACAGGCGATATCCAATACCTAAGAATCTGATATTGAAGTACTTAATGATAAATTAATCTGTATCATATACATATCTTTAGCAACATTTGCCGGTTTCATGATTGCAAGGTAATCCTTGCAATTTCTCTTCCAATGGCCCTCCTTGCCATAGTGATAGCAAGTACCTTTGGTGGAGACCTTCTTCACCTTCTTCTTGGAGATGTCAGCCTTACGGTTTATCTTTTTCTTGGAATCCTTCTTTACCTTCTTCTTGCCGATCTTATCAACAAGAAGAACCAGAGCCTTTTCACCCTTGAAATAGCTCTCTACTATTTTTAGCATGTTCAGCAGTTCTGATATGCTGATGTTCAATTTGTTCATGTGATAATTTATAACAAACTGAGAAAAAGAGTCAGGAAAAGACTGCAGGATCAAATCCTGGCTCAGTTCACCATCCATGGTAAAGTCCAGCTATCCCAGATGAGTGATCAAATCAATCATCTTCAAGACATACATTTGCATGGAGGTGCCTTCAGTTATGCAGGCACGGAACAACTGCTTTGATATCTCATATCGAGTAGTTCAACTTTATTCCCTATATAACTTTGAAAGATTAAGAAGTATAGAGAGAACATCCATGTCCTCATGCTACCTCTGAAGCTCGTTGCTCATAAAGGCAAGTATGATGCATTTGACAGTCACATTATCATCTTTCCATATCTTATATATGGTTCTTTCCTCCTCGGAAGCATCTTTCCCAAGAGATTCTAGAGTAGGTGTATCCAGAATGTAGGAGACTTTCTCCTCAGTGAGAATAATTCTCAAGTTCCTTAATCAGTCAACATAGTTGGGTCCAATCAACTTATTTGCATCTAGGATACCTCTAAGTGAAAGTGAGGATGCCATGTGTGTAGTTAATCTACAATAACAAGAACATAATATAAGTAGACAACTCATGATGACATTCACAACTAGATGAGAACTTTTATCTAATTGTATCTCTCACTATTTTATCAAACTTTATAGCCCTCATCTATGAAAATTGAGAAATATACTAATATTTCTTAGTGGGGTTGAGATCCTTATTCCTCACAAACACCTTGTGGATGGCACAACAAGTATTCATGAGTTCAAGAGTAGGTAACTCTTTACTAATTATACAACTATAAGTCTCAATATTTTCTCTCTAGCCTCTAGAACACATAGCCTTGTGGATAGCTCAACAAACTATAGTGTTCCAGTTAAGTTGGCCCTTCAATCTCATATGATCATACTTAAATAATATTGTCCTTGTGGATAGCACAACAAAGCAACACTATTCAAAATATACTATAAGCATCAAAATGCACTTGGTCAATATCACATTAATTTCTATAGTAAATCTTGTGGATAGCACAACAAGCTCACTAAGATCTTGACATACTTTATTGATCAAGTTTGAAGCAAAGCCCTTGTAATGTCTACATCATTATTCAATCTAAGTTCAAAATTCAATAAGACCAAATTGGCCAGATCAATAGGTGGGAGACTCCCCGTAGCTTTTCTTAGACACCAACAGAGTTAACTAGGCCAGCATATGGATCTAATTAAAAAATCACCTTTTATACTTTTCTCGGCACCAATTGATCTTAAAGAATTCAACTTTTGATTAAAAATGAATCCTGACATTATAATTTAATATAATTTTAAGAGGAACTTTGAACTGGTCTCAAATACATCCTAATTATGGCTACATAAAATATACTTTACAAATTATGTAAATTGGCATGTAATCACAAAACATAATAGCAATCATAAAATTATGCCAAAAATAAACAAGGGTGTAATTTGAAGTCATAACACATGACAAGCATATTCAAATAATATAACAAACCCTAATCTTATTAAGCACGCATAGCACCCTTAACTATACATCGATTTAAGCATCATGCTACCATGATAATAAAAATTCTAAATTATCATAAATTTATAATTCTAATAATTAAAATTTAACATCATGGTAGAAATAAAGTCAAAAATATTTTTTGAGTTTAAAAATTGATGCTAAAAATAATGCAACATTTTTGGTAGGATATGTGATCAATAACAATTCTATGCAACAATTTTGCACTTGTTTCATCGAATCAGACAAGGGTGGCTCGGATACCACTATTGGGTTCCAACCATACAGTAAAAAGTAATTTTTTAAAATTTTAAAATTAAATAAGTTAATAGCTTTATCAAATAAAACTATTGAGCTAAAATCCAAACCCTAGAATCACTTTGCCGATATCGATAAAATAAAAATAAGCATGTAAAAGAGATAGAATTTTATACTTTCATCAAAATAAAAAAAGGGCATATTGGTGTTCTCTACAAGATCCTAAGATAGAAGTCCTCCAATGATGATCCATATGGAAGTTAGCCAAGGTCTTTCCTAATTGGTGTGCTGCCACAGCCTAGTCCCTTAAAGAACACTGCCAGCTTTGAACTTATGGTACGATCGTGTCTAAATCTAGTTGCCTCCAAGCTTGCCACTAGAATCATGCCAAGAAGATATCTTTCAGATATCTCATAATCTAGGATTTGATTTTTAGCTCTAATACATGAAAAAACCAAACCCTAGGGCACACAAGCAACACTTGCTAAAAATCTCACCACCCTTCTTGCAACTTTTGCCACTCAATTTTTCCTTGCCTTTTTCTCAAATTTTTTTCAAATATTTTACTATAATTTCCACATTCCTCCTCTCTATTTTCAGCTCAAAATCACACTAGGTAGCCATGTGGAACATCTCAAATATATAGGGGACCAAAGGATGTCACATGAGATGAAGGGGCGCCAACCTTTGGTGCTCCAACTTCTCACATGGTGAATAAATCCATTGTGTGGAATTTTTGGCACATCAGATGCTTGAAGTAGAAGGACTCTTCCTTTTCTATGTGTCATAAAAATTCTACATTAAATTGGCATTAAATCATAGGATATCTATTTGAGAAATAAAAGCAATGCATATTAGTTAAGAGCCTTCTTTAAGAAGGACTCTCCATTTCACATGCCAAATTGAGGTGGGTGGCATTTATTTTTTGTCATAGCTTCTGGTGAGTATAGATGAGTCCTTCTCCACTTGAAACTATGTTAAGTTGGATAAGGATCCAATCTAAATTGACCCAATCCCATTAGGTCAAAGGCAACTTGTCTAGGTTAGCTCAAACACTTTGATCTTAACCAATTTAGGAACTTGGGTTAATAAAATATATTAGCATATCAAATTAATCCATAAAATTTATACTAAACTTTAATTAGATTAGATCAAGATCAAATCTCAAAGTGTGTGACTCATTGAGTTTCAAATCTAGCCAGCAGTGGACCAAGACTTTTGACGTAACTCTAATTCCATGAGATTAGGTCATCCGAAGAGTCTCAATCAACTTGGACTCTTCCAAATTGATTTTAAAATTAAACTCTTTTAATTTTGATAAATATATAAGTCAAGATTGATGTCTAGCAATGTATCATGACTATCCATAAGATTTAAAATTTTGATAAAAAATTATCGTGTAATTCAATCTTTCAGTCAAACAACATCCCAGATCAGCTGTGGGCATAGAAATATGTCAATTTCAATCACTTATCATTATGTATCTCGATCTTAAGATGATGATTCAATTAATGATATATTAAAAAAAAAAATTTAATTATCATCCTGCTTTGGTCAAAGACCTCCGAACCATTGACCTATGAGATCACATAGGATGTTCCCCTTATTAGGAGTGACTAATCTCTTATTGATCACTCACAACCTCCATGCACTTTTCACCATATCCAGAACATCCCATACAAGGATCAAAGAACTAAGTTAGGAAGTGGACCAAAATATAGATCCAAGTACACAAGATACCATGCTGATCTTAGGTCAAAAGATTACTTACACAACTCTCACTAGAGAAATATCAGTTGACATGTAAATAAGACTCTATCTAATATTCTCTCACAGGTCAATTCAGTGAACTCATTCTCTAATGAGCACCCATATCTTTGTATTAGTGTCACCATACAAGTAATTGTGAGATCAACCACCCTCATTTCTGAGTATACATAAGACATGCCAGTCTTATCGGTATCATTGATCCCTGACTCAATGTACTAATGACTAGGAATGTTTTAGATCAGGGCTATCAAGGATTTAGGTCTCACTGGCGTGATCTCATCACGGCCCTAAAACCATTGTCCAGACCTATGGAGTTCATTATAATCTAAGAACAATAAGATGCAGCATATAATGAATCAAAAATATCTTATTTTATTAATAATATAAATATCAATTATATGAGTCTGAAAGATAAATTACGAAAATATCCTATCGCATCCCATATGTGATTGGCTTGTAGGACATTATTCTTTCAAGAATAATTTCTAATTGAATTAGGATTTGGATTTGACTCAATTCTTAATTAGACTAGGATCTAAATAAGAATGTTTAAATTTTTATTTGGATTAAAAATATTTATTTTTATGGGTGTACTAAATTCTAATTGGATTAGGATTAAATTGAGTTTGACTGAAGCACCAAGAGAGAGTCCAAAAAGACTAGGACTCCTTCTCTAATTAGATGACATCTAATGTAAATAGTTTGAGCTCCAAATCAGATTGGATTTTCATCTATTTGGGTCTAATCATTTTTTAATATAATTAAGATTGATTAGAGTTTTAATTGATTTAATTTAGCCACCTAAATAAGAGTCCCATGTTCTTAAAACTCCTCCTTTCATGCACCATAAAGCAAGCCTATGTCAACCAGATTTAAGGATGCCACATCCTTTTATTTTTGCATGAGATTTTAGTGTGTAAGAAGCTTTCAAAAACTCCTTCTTTCGTGTGATATCTAGGTGCAAACAAAAGGGTGGGCGGTTTGAATTATGGTAGAGTCCTAAAAGAATTGGACTCTTATTTCCTATCCAAACACCTTATCCTCTTAGCCTATTCAAACATGGGTCATTAGGGTTGTTAGAACCTGATAGAGATCAGGTTATGATGCCAAAAAAGGAGGGACTTGTGTGTGGAGAAAAATCAAGGAGAGGAGGGCACGACATGAAGGTCATGGGCGTGAGAAAATATAGGTGATATCCCTTTTTTCTTACCAACAACCAAGAGTTGGTTGTCAAGACATCTCTCTCTCTCTTTTGTCCATGTTTGGACATAGGTTTCTCCTCTTTTCTTTATCCAAAAGTTGGATAAAATTATTACATCTCTATTATAGAGATTTGGTGTAGGGGTTTTAGGAAGAAAAGAAAAGAAAGGGTTCTTCTCATGATCTCTAGCGTAGAAATCAACATCCTCTTATGTTCTTCTTCTTCTCTAAGATTGTCTTGAGAGAAAAGAAGTTTTTCAACCGTCAAGATGTGATCTCTACAAGAAAGCTAACACCCCGATGAAATTAAAAAGCTTCTAATCAGATCAGAGTCGTGTGGATATCTGTAGAGGCCAGATGCTTGTGTGGCTACAAGAAACTTTTGAAAGATATCCATGATCATCAGTTCACAGTGAAGATCGATCCATCTCAAGGTATACTCTCTATTTATTTTTTTCTATTTGATTTCTATATCTGAATCCTATCTCACATATGATGATCCTATTTATGATTTTAAGATTTGATCTTATGCATGTTTAGATTAAATTAGATTTAATCTGAAAAATTTTAAATTCCACTGCATACTTATTTTAAAAAAATTTTGCATGCATGAAACCATGAAACTCCAACAGTGGTACTAGAGCCACGTTATATGCATGAGATTAGGATTTAGATCTAAAATCTATAAAGAAAAATTTTTGATCTGAAAGTTTTTGATGTCGTTCTGACATAAGGTTGCCTTAGCATAACTTGTTATACTGAATGGTTGTCCTAAAATGATGTTAAAATTTTTAATTAAAATAAATTTTTAGATCTAATTTTTTCAACATATATGTAATATATGTTTTGTTAATTAGATCTGAAAAGAGTTTTGAGATCTATTTTGATTCATATATATGATATATGAAAGCATGTTTAGGGCTAAAATTTATTTTTATAATCTGAACTTATTCATGTATATGATATATATTTGTATGTATGATCTGAAAATTATTTCAAGATTAAAACATACTTTTCATGCAAAAATTAGATCTAAAAATTTTGATTTAAGATCTGAAATTAGTGTTTGTACATGAAGGATTGGTCATGCGTAGATCAAATTAGGTCATGTAATTGGATTACATCTAGGATTTTCTGACTTGATCGTATTGGGTCTGAATCGATTTAACAGTTGATCAAATGAGTCAAGTATTGATTAGGGTTAGGTTAGTAGAGCTTAAGATCATACAATTATTGTTGATCGAATCGATTGACACCCATATGTAGAATCGATTAACCAAGGATCTAATTCAGCTCTATGGCTCGAATCTGATTCACCTAAGCTAGCCCATTCGGATCAATTAATCAATTGGTGTTTAAGGCAAGTAATTGAAAGATGATTATTTAATTGGTTCCATTCGCTGATCTGACCAATTTATTGGTGTTTAAGAAAAGCAATGGGGGACCCCCACCAATCTCTACTTACCTGGTCAATTTGGAAGATTGAGTCTCAAATATGGTTGCTTGGTGGTTTGATTTAGCCTACGCCAATTAGATCAGTCATATGATGACTAATTAGATGAGACCTAAACTGAAATCTCTCCATAAATATTAAGTCCAAAGGTCTTCCATCATTGTAGATGTGTGGACGTGCTATTGGCATTGAATATTCTCAACTGGTCACAATGGCTCAGTTACATTAGGAACACGCAACCAGTCTATTAGCAAAGAGTTGCTTCAAAGTAAAGATGGGGTTGGACCTAATAATGGTTAGGTAAGGGACTCAATGATAGTTTTGTACCTACGTATGAACGATCGGTCTGACTTAACTAAGGAGTGCAAGCAATAATATTAGGTGAGCCCACATGACTTAGAGATCAAGTAGCTACAACATGCTTAGAGAAGCATCGGAGCCAAGAGTTGTCCACACATCACTATTTGTTCATGTTACCAATAACTGTTAGGTGAGGTGCACAGCATCAGTGGGCCGTAGCACGCACTAAAAATTCAGTTGTTGCGTTAGGATTTCATTTTTCCACCCGGAGAGTGTGGAAGATCTGATAAAATAATGAGAGTCTCTTTTGCATCTAAAAATCTCTAATATAAATTATGAAATAAGTACAAACATTCAATTAGAATCTTTACTCTCTGATATTTATTGTGTCGGCTTCCAATGCTCTAGCTCAAATCCTAGATATTAACCGATTAACCAAAATCAATTACATAGACTGGCTCATAAACCTAAGAATCATTCTTAATTTTAGAAAATTAAGTAATATTCTCTACCACATTATTCTGATGTTAACAGTCTGTCCAACCCAAAGTCAACAAGCTATACTTGATGAGCGGATGGACAATGACAATAAAGATATATGCTATATGTTGAAGTCCATGTTAGATGAACTCCAACATATGCATGAGTACATGTCACTGCCAACGATACATTGATTCATCTACAAATATTGTATGGTGATCAGAGTCGCACAATGCATGTGATGCGTGATGGACAGTCAGTCTATGATCGTTATTTGATAATGATCAAGGACATTAAGGAGCTTAAAAGGCTTAACATGATCATGCACATGCAATTGCTTGTAGATTTGATCCTGCGATCCCTGATTAGTTTATATGGATAGTTTATAGTAAACTAGCATATGAATGACCATCATGGCACCTTATCTAAATTGGTCAAAGTGTTGCTAACAAAGGAACCTTGAAAGAGTTTAGAGGTAAATACCTGGAGAGCCTAAAAAAATAAAGACACGTCTAGAGTAGGCATGTCGAAATTACTCAATACTATCCTTACGATATCCTCTTCTCTCAGTTAAGTTTTGGACTCTAGTGTAGAGTCTATGGGAAGGTAGAGGGCTGAGGAAATAACCCTTGAAATTGATAATAGGGCAAGAGTTGTTGCTGTAGCCATGGGTAGCTGTTCTTTGTGATTATCGTTCGGATTTAATTCTTAGAGACAGTCTCTATCATTTGTATAGTGATGTATCTGTGAACTTAATTGAGCAAGCAGTGAATGTCATTGAATTTAAGAGATCCAAAATTGAGATAAAATTTAAATATATGTGAAACCTTAGGCAAAGTCATATTGGAGAAGAAATGATTAACATACTGGAGAAATATGAGCTTTTGGGCTTATTGACTGCTGAGTCATATCTAGTTTGTGTATCATCTCTTTGATGAAATATGATCAAGCTACTCTTGTGGGACAAGAGGAAAAGAACCACTAAGATACTTATCCTTGTACACATTTGATGTATGTAGCCCATGTGATATGCTAACAAAGAAAGTTGTCTCTACTTTGTTACTTTTACTGATGATCAGTCATGGAATGAGTAAGTATATGATATACAAATCTGAAATTTTTGAAAGGTTCAAAAAATTTAGATGTAAAGTAGAGAAACAAATCAAAAAATTTCTAGAGGTACTTTGATCGGATTGAGGATGCAATACTAAAAAAAAAATTTTTTTGATTATCACATAAAATAGCATAGTTTCATATTGGATCATTCTTAGTACATCTCAGTTCAATGAGATTGTTAGGAAGAGTTATGGGACTATATAAGATATGATCCAATTCATAATGAACTTCACTGATTTATTTATGTTCATTTAGGGACATACTTTATTTCTATGAAATTGGATTCTCTCTAAATTTGTTCCTACCACACCGTATGAGATATGGCATGGTGAGAACTGAATCTTGATTATTTCAAGATCCAAGGATATCCAGCCTGTGTCAAAGATAGTAGGTAGATATGTTAGAGGGTAGGTCCATAAAACTCATCCTAAAAGAGTTGAGATACTATCTTCTGAAAGGATTACAATGTGATTGTGACCCAACATGCTTTCTTCTTAGAAAATTGTTTAACCAAGATGAAGTAATGGAAACAAAGTTAAGCTCGAAAAGAGTATCTCTGAAGAGCAATGAGCTGTAGGACCTAAAGAACCTCATCATGATGAGCCAGTAAACATATATTCCTCCTCCACCTCATACACATAGTAGGATCTCTAATCCTCTCGAAAGGTACTTGGGTATGCTTAACAAAGGATGTAGAGAAAATCATTTCTCATGAGAGATAGAGAACATAGAGATGATCCCAAAACTTATAATGAGGTGATGTGAGACATCAACTCCAAGAAGAGATGTGAAATAGCTTTCCTGAATGGATATCTTTTGAAGATTTCTATATGGAGTAGCTTATGGATTTCACTTCTCGTGATAGGAGATCATAAAGTCTGAAATAATCTTGGAGTTGGAATATTCATTTCAATGATATGATCAAATTGTTTGATCAGAAATGAAAAATTATGTATTTTCAAAAGGATCAGTGGGAGTACTGACATCATTTAAAATTTGGTTGAATATAAAATTTTCCATGAAAGATATAAAGCAAGTGTCCTAAAGATCTATAGAGATAGATGCAATTGGATGCTTGTATTTTCATAGATAACGTACGGAGAGTAGATGCTAAAAGAGTTCAACATAAAAATCTCGAAGAGGGGTCTACTACCCTCTTGGGCATATATGTATACCATATAATGTACTTGTACTGATATAGTTAATACTGTGAATGTCACAAGTAGATATCAGTTGTATCCAGGCTGAGAGCGCTGGATTACTATGAAAACATCCTTAGGTATTTGAAAAGAACTAAGGATTTGTTCTTAATTTAGAGAAGGATCAAAGCTAAGAGTGGGAGGATACACCAATTCAAATTTTATGTCTGATGTTGATGGTAGAATGTCTACATCATAAGTGTAATCATGTTGATATCTTGAAAGTATTCCAAGCAATTGATCCATGGAAGCTGAGTATACTATAGATGTGTAGAATGCATTCTGGTTCTAATATTAGTAACAAAACTAGTTGTCATGCCATCAAATGCCATGATACTACACTGTAAAGACAATGGCACCATAGTCCTTGCTAAGGAGCCTAGGTCTCATCAGATATCCAAGTACATAGAGCAGCAGAACATGCGACTATCTCAAGTAGAAATTGTTGGGAAATGTGTCCCAAAAAGCAAATCGTCAAGTTGTTGACGGTTGAACAACCAAGTATTATAATTAATTTGTTAATAAATAAAATATATTTGATATTTTTATCATAAGCTTTCATCTTCTAATGAACTCCGTTGTTATGATGAAGTCCTTAGGACTATTTAGATTCGATAAAGAGAGGATTTATCGATTAGTCTTTAAAACTGTTCACGACCAAATGATAGACTGTTAATAAGGATGACAGCTTCTATCGAGCATAGGTCGCTGTAGGCCATATGGGTTAGTTGTCCTCTTAACCAAAGAGTGTGAAGAACTGGTATGGCATACAGGTGACATGTACTGGTACATCATCATTGAACGTGACCAACTCCAAAGTATTCTGCTGTCGAAAATATCTCTGATGGGATATAGGTATAAGTGTCCCTTAGACCTGAGATCGCCTCAGTGACTTGCAAGCAACTCACTGTGCTTTGGTACTAGACTAACTAAATTTCTAATTCAGGGATGGAAGGCTTCTGGGCACAGTCAAGTACTTGCGAAGCCAGAGTGTGATCGAGATGGGATTCACCACTCCAAGAGTTAGAGAAGAATGAGTCGCTGTATTTCAATTTAGCAAAATCTTGGCTAGGGTAATCCATCAGATGGATTTGATATTTTGAAATACAATGTAGACAACCTGATCAGAGTTGACAATTGAACTCTGGGGTATCCTATGATCATTTTGGTCAAGGGGATGAATTATATGAAAACTATATCCGCATGGGTTCTAAGGATGTTGTTCTACACATTCGACCTATCCGATCGTCAGGTACCATCGCTAGATGGTCACTTCGATTGGTACAGGAATTTATTTCTACACTACCGACTTAGGTTCGGACCTATGAGGTTACATACATTAGAGTTTATGATCCGATCAGATGGTTGATCAACGATTAAGAATCGTTCTAGGGTTAAATGATCAATACGATTGACATTTAACCCAGTGCAAGTGTTGCAGGAGAATCGATTAGCAATTCAATTGCTAATTGGCTTAATTTGATTAAGCCAATGGGTTGAGATTAAGTCTAATTAAATATGATTTAATTAGATTTAGTTTGGGCTTGATTGGATCAAGTCCAATTGGTTTATTAGATAAGCCAAGTACAAGGAAAAACTAGTCCTAGTTCAACTAGGACTTGGGTCAATCTAATTTCTAATTTGATTAAAAAATTAAATCAGATTTAAATCTAATTTAATCTGATTAAATTAAGTTTTTAATTAGGTTAAAATTTATTTTAATTAGGTTGATCTAATTTTGGTTTGATTTGGTTTTAGAAACCAAATTAAAACAAGTCATAAGATAGAATCCTAGTAAGACTAGGATTCCACCTTGCGCCACATAAGCCTTCCCCATGCCCTCTCTCTCATTCAACGCCAATCTCCTCTTATTTTGTGTGACAAAAGCCCTCTCCTAGGTCTCTCCCAAGTTCATAAAAGGTTTCCTCTCTTCTTTCTTACATGGAAGGTGGTTTGGATCAAATCAAAGAGGAATAAGTTTGGATTTCGAATTCTGTGAGATAGAGTTTTAGAAATCCAAAACTCTTTCAATTTTGCACCGAATTTATCCAATTTTTTTTTTGAAATTTTCATGAATTTTAGGGTACACATTGTGTACCTTTTTTTGATGATCCATGCACAAAAATAAGGAGGAGGTGCTCAAGAGTTAGGCACCCCTTATCTTGCCATGTTTGGATAAGTCTTGACTAGGTATTTGACATAGACAAGGACTCTATCATATCTCTTTGTATAAAATGAGTTTCTTTATGAAATCTTTTAAGTAGATAGAGATTTGAGAGACCTTTGGCCCATCCAAAAATTAGAGATAAATACCTTTGGGTCGTGGAGATATAATAGACACAAGATAGGGTATCTAGAGAGAGAAACGAGAAGAAGAAGAGGGTCTTCTTCTAGAGTTGTTTGTTTTCATCTCTTTCCTTCCTCCATCTTGAGTTTCCTGAGAGCATCTCAGATCTGAAACTCCTCCTCCTACTTTTTATCTTTGAAAGAGTCCAAATCAAGAAGGAGGCACCTGATCAACCATCAAAGAAGGATCAGCGCAGTACTAGCATACTGTGCTGATTTTCTGAAGCAGGACTTCTGATCGAGATTCGTGGGCTCGTGTGGACGACTCCTAGAGGCCGGATGCATGTGCAACTTGCAACATCATCCTCAAGCCCAGATCAGCGAGGTTGGAACATCTAACTTGCAAGATAATAGATCTGATCTATTGTTTAATACATACATTAGATGTAGTATAGAAACATGTTGATATGATCAACATGTAGTTCATGCTGTATATATATATTTTAATTTTTGATTTAATGCTATGTAATAATCATATAATAAGATCTTAGATCTAAGAATTCTTTGATTTTAAAAAATAAATTTTGATTTATTTTAGTCTTCCGCTGTATGATCTTGAAAAAGTTTCAAGATCTAACCCTAAAACCCTAGATCTGGTTCCTACAATTGGTATCAGAGCCTAGGTTCTTTATTACATGATTATTTATACATGCTTAGATTATTTTTTAGATTAAATCTAATTTATAATCTGATTATTAAATCTAAAATTAAAATTTTAGATCAATCATGAACTGCAAGATTGTCCTGCTGTAAGGTTTACCCCTTACAGTGCAAAGGTTGTCCTAGTTTGTGTAGATCTATCTTTAATCATAAATTTGTTAGATATGATCTAGATTAAATTTATGATTTATTAGATTTAAAAGGTATTTAAATCTAAAATAAAATCTCTTTGTTAATAATTTTTGTGCAAAGAAATTATTTAAAGTTGAAATTGTTTCAATTACATGAACCTGTTTAGATTAGATCTAAAGTAGTTTCATGTTTATTTCACTTGTATCTTAATTATGAATCAAACATGCAATATGGTTGGTAGAATCATATTATAAAATTATTTTATAAATATAAAAATTATTTTTTAAAAAGCCAAACCCAACCCTCAGCCCAAAACTTAATTAAGAATTAAGAAGTTGTTTGATTAGGTTCTAGGATTGTGAATTGAAGAACCTAAGACACAAACCATAACACATTGGGTTAATGGGTTAGTGGGAATTAGGTCTATTAATTAAGTTAGACCTATGGTTAGATTAAAGATGGACTTAATTAGAGAATTGACTAAATCTAATCAATTGTTGTCTTAGATTAGGTCAAGGATTCTCTAGATCAATTACAATAGTTGTAATTGGTCAAGTCCATGTCTTTAACGAAAATCAAATGGACTTGATTCTTGGCTAAGCAGTCTAGCACGAACTGTTAGGTTGATCTAATTGAAACTAATTAAACCAGTTGGTGTCTAAGGTAAACCAGACCGGTGGTTTTTAATTGGAAGCCCGCTTATCTGGCCATTTCTGATGGTGTCTAAGGCAAGCTTTGGCAGACCCTCCCACTGATCGAACTTACCTAGCCTCTTGGTGAAATTATGTTTTGATCGGATCACTTGACTATTCGAGCTGACCCATGTCAGCTAGATAAATCAGTGTGACTGATTTAGGTGCTTCTAGACCAGCCCTTTTAATGGTCTCCCTTAAGCTGACTTGGTGAAGCTAGTGGGAGGATCATGATAAGCTGGTTCATCTGACCTCATCCTCTAAATTATTTAAATCCTTTAAAATTATTAGGTCCTTAAAATGATAAAGTTATGAAGATAATTGAGTCATAGCCTCCCATTAAGGTGTTTGATAATGAGTCCATTAACTCAATAATCATTGCAGACCCAAAGGCCTGGTGCTTGTTGACTAATGGAATTATCACTCATCATATGATGACTTGGAAGAATCTCTCTAATGGTGGTTAGGTGAGCCAACCAAAGTTGGGCTTAATCATTCGTTGGTTAGATACACCAAGTATGATCATGTTAATGGTTGGACCTAACTGGATCCTTATAGTGGAGGCCAAAGCCTACTAATTAGGTTTCTGGGGCAAAATTAAAATTACTAGAAATTATTTAGAGAAACAATTGGTTATGAACCTACCCTTAGATGTACATGGGTTGGCCAACCAAAGTTGGGCTTGTGTGTAGTCTAAGTGGATTCTAGTACCCACTAAGGAATTAGGATAATTCCTCGAATTGGAGGTAGAGGCTACCAATTTGAATAAAATTGTGGGAGAAACCTTTTAATTAAAATCTAAATCTTTAGGTTTAATGAATTAATTACTAATTAGGTTATGGTTTTCTTTTGTGCAGATATGGTCATTTCCCTATCGCTTTGATCATTATTGGACAATGATAAGTTGGTGGGACCCAACTTCGGTAGCTGGTACCGAAAGTTGAAGAAAGTCTTGGAGCATGAACAGATCCTATATGTGATAATGGATCCTACACCTGAGGAGCTAGCTGTCAATGCACGTAGAACAGTCAGAGATACTTATCAAAAGTGGCTCAGTGACCGGACCACGGTGCGCTGTATCATGCTGGCTGCCATGAGCGACGAGTTCAGTCGTAGATTCGAGATGGCTCAGCCAAAGGACATGCTTCAAGTGTTGGAGGATGCCTTTGGCACACCCGATGATGTGGAGAGGCACAAGACTAGTTGTGCCATCTTCAACGCCAAAATGCGGGATGGTGCCTCTGTCACTGATCATGTATTGTACATGATCGAGCTGATGGAACGATTGAGCAAGCTCGGCTTTCCCTTGCATGAGCAGCTTGGGAAAGATGCAATACTAAACTCGCTGTCCAAGTCTTATCTCCCATTCCTCACTCATTATAGAATGACAAAGCTTGAAATAAACTACCACAGATTACTGGGGTTGCTTCAGAACTTTGAGAAAGATCACCAACTCCATAAGGAGTCGGTGAACTTAGTGGGACGATCGTCTTCTGGTTCTCGATCCTTTAAGAAAGAAAAGAAGAACAAGAAGAAGAAAGTGAAGAAGGTGCAAGTTCAGGCTGGGACATCTGTGCAGGGAGAGACCAAAAAGATCAAACCCGATAAAAGTCAAGCTGAATGCTTCTTTTGCAAGAAGCGGGGGCACTAGAAGAGGAACTGTCCCCAGTACATTGCCTCCCTGGACCCGAACAGGCAGAGAAAGCAGCAAGTTATTGCTGGACAAGGTATTTATATGATAACTCCTTGCAATTTCTCTATTTGTGATATAACTGACTGGGTATTGGATACCGGTAGCCCTTACCATATTTGTAATTCGTTGCAGGGGTTGCAGGTCAGTAGGAGATTTGAGCAAGGCGAGAGGTTCCTGAACGTTAGAGATGGAAGACCAGTTCCAGTTCTAGCATTAGAAATCTTGAAACTTGTATTTGAATCCCATATCGTTGTTCTTAATGATTGTCATTTCTGTCCCAGTTTCTTTTTAAATGTTATTTCTGTAGGCCTTCTGGCCAAAAATGATTATGAAATTTTAATAAAGAAATAAATTTATAATATCATTGAGAATGGTGTTACTATCTTTTGTGGACATTTGAACAATGGTGTGTATATGTTATCACAACCTATTAATGTAGTCTATTCAACTGGCAAGCACCCTAGATTAGATAGTGTGTCAGATATCTACTTATGGCATTGTAGGCTAGGTCATATAAACAAGAACAGAATAAACAGGTTGACTCAAAAGGGAATCCTCGAAGTCAGTGATTGTGAATCACTTCCAACCTGTGAGTTTTATCTTCATGGTAAAATGACCAAGTCACCTTTTACTGGAAAATGTGAGAGAGCTACTGAGCTCTTGGGCCTAGTACATACTGATGTATACGGGCCCATGAGCACCAGTGCTAGAGGTGGATATTTCTACTTCATAACTTTCACGGATGACCTATCCCGATATGGATATGTCTATCTGATGAAGCATAAGTCGGATTCATTTGAAATGTTCAAACGATTCCGAAGTGAAGTAGAAAAACAAACTGGGAAGAGTATTAAAACTCTTCGATCTGATCGAGGAGGAGAATACTTTTCTAGTGAGTTTCTCACATATCTAGGAGAGAATGGGATTCTCTCCTAATGGACTCCTCTAGGAACACCACAGCATAATGGTGTGTCTGAAAGGAGGAATCGGACTCTGTTAGACATGGTCCGATCCATGATGGATTTCGCTAGCTTGCCGATATCCTTCTGGGGATATGCACTCGAATCGGCCTGTTATCTGTTAAATAGGGTTCCAAGTAAGTCTGTAATTAAGACTCTATATAAGATATGGACAGGACGTAAGCCAGCACTTTCACACCTTAGGGTCTGGGGGTGCCCGGCCTATGTCAAACGATTAGTCACAGATAAACTTAGACTTAGGTCTGACAAATGCTCATTCATAGGGTACCCCAAAGAGACAAAATAATATTTTTTCTACCATGCTGATGAACAAAAGGTGTTCGTCAGTCTTAAGGCAATTTTTTTTTAGAAAAAGAGTTCCTTGGTGAAGGAACCGTTGCCTCTAAGGTTGAACTTGATGAGGTTCAACAGGTAGAAGGACCGACACCAATAGCTGAACCTGAGTCGGATATGATTAGATCAGATCCGAAGCCCAATGTATCTGCACCATTAAGGCGATCCGGTAGAGTACCGTGTCAGCCGGACAGATACTATGGTTTCTTGATCCGGGACGGTGATCCCATCGAACTTGATGAGAATAATGAGGATCCGATCACCTATATGGATGCAATGTAGAGACTTGATTCCAAGAAATGGCTTGAAGCCATGAAATCCAAAATAGAGTCCATGAAGGTCAATGATGTATGGACATTGGTTGACCCACCTGAAGGGGTTAAACTCATTGGGTGTAAATGGGTCTTCAAAAGGAAGAGAGGTGCAGACGGAAAGGTAGAGACCTATAAAGCACGTCTGGTCGTCAAGGGCTATCGTCAACATTATGGTATTGACTATGACGAGACATTTTCCCCTATGGCAATGCTCAAATCCATTCGGATAATGCTTGCAATAGCTACCCATCTGGATTATGAGATCTGGCAGATGGATGTAAAGACAGCTTTCCTGAATGGAGAGCTGACCGAAGAGGTGTATATGATACAACCTGAGGGATTTATATCCACAGATGAGTCCAAGGTGTGCAAGCTTCAAAGATCCATTTATGGATTGAAGCAAGCTTCTCAGAGTTGAAACATGCGTTTTGATAAGGTGATCAAAACGTATGGCTTCATTAGGAATGAAGAAGAGCCCTGCATCTATAAATGGGCAAATGGTCCAGTTGTGGTATTCCTTGTCTTATACATGGATGACATTCTCTTAATCGGGAATGACATCCCCGCACTACAGGGAATAAAAGTTTGGTTGTCATCACAGTTCTCCATGAAGGACTTGGGTGAAGCATCCTATATCCTAGAGATGAAGATTTATAGGGATAGATCTAAAAGGATGCTTGGGTTATCTCAGTCCATGTACATAGACACTGTGCTGAAGAGGTTCAGCATGGAGAATTCCAAGGACTATCTACCGATAGGCCATGAAATTTCTCTCTCTAAGAAAGATTGTCCGATAACTCCTGAAGAGAGAGAGCACATGAGTAGAGTCCCTTATGCTTCAGCCGTGGGATCTATCATGTACGCCATGACATGTACAAGACCAGATGTGGCATACTCACTAGGCGTAGTGAGTAGATACTAATCTGATCCTGGAGAAAATCACTGGAAATTGGTTCAAGCCATCCTTAAGTATTTGAGAAATACTAAGGACCAATGGTTGGTTTATGGTGAGTCAGATCTGAAACTTGTGGGGTTCACAGACTCTAGCTTTCAATCTGATCATGATGATAGCAGGAGTGTGTCGGGTTATATCTTTACGCTGAATGGTGGAGCCATCTGCTGGAAGAGTTTCAAGCAGCATACTATGGCAGACTCTGTTTGTGAAGCAGAGTACATCGCAGCATCGGATGCCGCAAAGGAAGCTGTGTGGCTGAGAAAATTCATCAACGAGCTCAGAGTAGCACCCTCCCTCGATGGTCCGATCTTGCTCTATTGCGACAGCACTGGTGCCATAGCTCAAGCGAAGAAACCCAAAGCACATCAGTGGACGAAGCACATCTTGCGTCGCTTCCACCTGGTCTGGAAGATCGTGGATCGAGGTGATGTCGACCTTTAGAAGATCGACGGAAAGGAGAACCTAGCCAACCCATTCACTAAAGCCCTGGCGATAAAAGAGTTCGACAACCACAAGTCGAAGATGGGTATTAGATACTATGCCGAGTGGCTTTAGGACAAGTGGGAGTTGTTGGGAAATGTGTTCCAAAAAGCCAATCATCAAGCTATTGACGGTTGAACAACCAAGTATTGTAATTGATTTGTTAATAAATAAAATATATTTGGTATTTTCATCATAAGCTTTCGTCTTCTAATGAACTCCGTTGTTATGATGAAGTCCTTAGGACTATTTAAATTCGATAAAGAGAGGATTTATCGATTAGTTCTAAAACTGTTCACGACCAAATGATAGACTGTTAATAAGGACGACAGCTTCTATCGAGCATAGGTCACTATAGGCCATATGGGTTGGTTGTCCTCTTAACCAAAGAGTGTAGAGACACTGGTATGGCATACAGGTGAGATATACTCGTACATCATCATTGAACGTGACCAACTCCAGAGTATTCTACTGTCGAGAATGTCTTTGATGGGATATAGGTATAAGTGTCTCTTAGACCTGAGATCGCCTCAGTGACTTGCAAGCAACTCACTGTGCTTTGGTACTGGACTAACTGAATTTCTAATTTAGGGATGGAAGGCTTCTGGGCACAGTCAAGTACTTATGAAGTCAGAGTGTGATCGAGATGGGATTGACCACTCCAAGAGTTGGAGAAGAATGAGTCGCTGTATTTCAATTTAGCAAAACCTTGGCCAGGGTAATCCATCAGATGGATTTGATATTTTGAAACATAATGTGGACAACCTGATCAGAGTTGACAGTTGGACTCTGGGGTATCCTATGATCATTTTGGTCAAGGAGATGAATTATATGAAAACTATATCCGCATGAGTTCTAAGGATGTTGTTCTACACATTCGACCTATCCGATCGTCGGGTACCATTGCTAGATGGTCACTTCGATTGGTACAGAAATTTATTTATATGCTACCAGCTTAGGTTCAGACCTATGAGGTCATACACATTAGAGTTCATGATCCGATCGGATGGTTGATCAACGATTAAGAATCGTTCTAGGATTAAATGATCAATACGATTGACATTTAACCCAGTGCAAGTGTTGCAAGAGGATTGATTAGCAATTTGATTGCTAATTGGCTTAATTTGATTAAGCCAATGGGCTGAGATTAAGTATAATTAAATATGCTTTAATTAGATTTGGTTTGAGCTTGATTGGATCAAGTTCAATTTGTTTATTGGATAAGCCAAGTACAAGAAAAAACTAGTCCTAGTTCAACAAGGACTTGAGTCAATCTAATTTCTAATTTGATTAAAAAATTAAATCAGATTTAAATCTAATTTAATCTAATTAAATTAGATTTTTAATTAGGTTAAGACCTATTTTAATTGGGTTGATCTAATTTTGATTTAATTTTGTTTGAAAAACCAAATTAAAACAAGTCATAAGATAGAATCCTAGTAAGACTAGGATTCCACCTTGCGCCACATAAGCCTTCCCCACGACCTCTCTCTCATTCAACGCCAATCTCCTCTTATTTTGTGCAACAAAAGCCCTCTCCCAGGTCTCTCCCACGTTCACAAAAGGTTTCCTCTCTTCTTTCTTACATGGAAGGTGGTTTGGATCAAATCAAAGAGGAATAAGTTTGGATTTCGAATTCTATGAGATAGAGTTTTAGAAATCCAAAACTCTTTCAATTTTGCACCGAATTTATCCAAATTTTTTTTAAAAATTTTTATGACTTTTAGTGTACATATTGTGCACCCTTTTTTGATAATCCATATATAAAAATAAGGAGGAGGTGCTCAAGAGTTGGGCGCCCCTTATCTTGCCATGTTTGGATAAGCATTGACTAGGTATTTGACCTAGACAAGGACTCTATCATATCTCTCTGTATAAAACGAGTTTCTTTATAAAATTTTTAGAGATGATAGATATTTAAGAGATCTTTAGGCCATCCAAAAATAAAAGAGAAAGACTTTTGGGTCGTGGAGATATAATAGACACAAGATAGGATGTCTAGAGAGAGAAACGAGAAGAAGAAGAGGGTCTTCTTCTAGGGTTGTTTGTTTTCATCTCTTTCCTTCCTCCATCTTGAGTTTCCTGAGAGTGTCTCAGATCTGAAACTCTTCCTCCTACTTTTCATCTTTGGAAGAGTCCAAATCAAGAAGAAGGAGGCACCTGATCAACCATCAAAGAAGGATCAGTGCAGTACTAGCATACTATGCTGATTTCCTGAAGCAGGACTTCTGATCGAGATTCGTGGGCTCGTGTGGATGACTCCTAGAGGCTGGATACATGTGCAGCTTGCAACATCATCCTCAAGCCCAGATCAACGAGGTTAGAATGTCTAACTTGCAAGGTAATAGATCTGATCTATTGTTTAATACATACATTAGATGTAGTATAGAAACATGTTGATATGATCAACATGTAGTTCATACTGTATATATATATTTAAATTTTTGATTTAATGCTATGTAATAATCATGTAATAGAATCTTAGATCTAGGAATTTTCTAATTTTAGAAAATAAATTTTGATTTATTTTAGTCTTCCACTGTATGATCTTGAAAAAATTTCAAGATCCAACCTTGAAACCCTAGATCTGGTTCCTATAGAAATACACTAAGGTGTAGAGAGAAAATACTACATGAGATGTGGTTAACCCACTGATAAGTCACTTAGCTAGCTAAAGACTAAAGCCTGTCTTGTGAAGATAGGGCTTGGTACTGATGGAACCAGATCTAAGGTTTCAGGGTTAGATCTTGAAATTTTTTCAAGATCAAGCAGTGAAAGACTAAAATAAATCAAAATTTATCTTGTAAAACCAGAGAATCCTTAGATCTAAGATCCTATTACATAATTATTATATGGTATTAAATCAAAAATTAAAATATAAAGAGCAAGAACTACATGTTGATCATATCAACATGTTTCTATACTACATCTAATGTATGTAAAATACAATAGATCAGATCTATTACCTTGCAAGTTAGACGTTCTAACTTTGTTGATCGAAGCTTGAGGATGATATTATGAGCCGCACATGCATCCGACCTCTAGGAGTCATCCACATGAGCCCACGAATCACAATCAGAAGTCTTGGTCTAGGAAATTAGCATAGTATGCTAGTACTGCGCTGATCCTTCTTCGATGGTCGATCAGATACCTCCTTCTTCTTGATTTGAACTTTTCCAAAGATGAAAAATAGGAGAAGGAGTTTTAGATGAGACACTCTTAGAAAACTTACAGATAGAGGAAGGGAAGAAATGAACCCAGAAACTCTAGAAGAAGACCCTCTTCTTCTTCTCTTTGCTCTAACCCAGACACCTAGTTTTGTATCTATTACATCTCCATGCCCTAAGACTCTTTCTCCTTGATTTTTAGATGTCCCAAAGATCTCTCAATTCTCTATAATTCAAAAAAATTTCATAAATAAATTCATTTTAAATAGAGAGATATTAAGAGTATTTGTTTAGGTCAAATACCTAGTCAAGGATTATCCAAACAAGGCAAGACAAGGGGTGCCCAACTCTTGGGCGTCCCCTCCTTCTTTTTCTGCCATGGACCACCAGCAAAGGGCACATATTATGTGCCATAAAAATCATAAAAATTTCAAAAAAAATCTGAATAAAATCAGTACCATAAGGAAAGAGTTTTGATTTCCTAAAACTCTATCTCTTAGAATTTGAAATCCAAACTAATTCCTACTTTGACTTGATCCACAACCACATTTCATGTAAGAGAGAAAGAGAGAAAAGTTTTGAGCATGTGTGAAGACCTAGGAGAGAGGGTTTTATCACACAAAATAAGAGAGAGTGGGCATGGGATAAGAGAGAGTGGGCGTGGGGGCCTAAGGTGGCGAAAGGTGGAATCCTAGTCTTACTAGGATTCAATCTATGACTTGTTCAAATTTGATTTCTCAAACCAAAATCAAATCAATCTAATTAAAATAAATTTTAACCCAATTAATAACTTAATTTAATCAGATTAAATTAAATTTAAATCTGATTTAATCTTTTAATCGAATTAGAAATTAGGCTGACCCAAGTCCTAATTGAATTAGGATTAGTTTTTTCTTGCACTTGGCTTATCCAATAAACCAATTGGACTTGATCCAATCAAGTTCAAACTAAATATAATTAAATAATATTCAATTAGACTTAATCTCAACCCATTGACTTAATCAAATTAAGCCAATTAGCAATCAAATTGCTAATCGATCCTCCTGCAACACTTGGACTAGGTCAAATGTCAATCGTATTGATCGTTTAACCCTAGAATGATTCTTAATCATTGGTCAACAATCCGATCAGATCATGAACTCTAATGTGTGTGACCTCATAGGTCTGAACCTAAGTCGGTAGCACAGAAATAAATTTTTATACCAATCGAAGTGACCATCTAGCAATGGTACCCGATGGTCGGATAGGTCGAATGTGTTGAACAACATCCTTAGAACCCATGCGGATATAGTTTCCATATAATTCATCCCTTTGACCAAAATACTCATAGGATACCTCAGAGTTCAACTGTCAACTCTGATCAGGTTGTCCACATTGTATTTCAAAATATCAAATCCATCTAATGGATTATCCTGACCAAAGTTTTGCTAAATTGAAATACAGTGACTCATTCTTCTCCAACTCTTGGAGTGCTCAATCCCATCTTGATCATACTCTGACTTTGTAAGTACTTGACTATGCCCAGAAGCCTTCCGTCACTGAATTAGAAATTTAGTTAGTCCAGTACCAAAGCACAGTGAGTAGCTTGCAAGTCATTGAGGCGATCTCAGGTCTAAAGGACACTTATACCTATATCCCATCAGAGACATTCTTGACAATAGAATGCTCTGGAGTTGGTCAAGTTCAATGATAATGTACCCTTACATCTCACCTGTATTGATGGAATCAGATCTAGGGTTTCAGGGTTAGATCTTGAAACTTTTTCAAGATCAGACAGCAGAAGACTCAAATAAATCAAAATTTATCTTATAAAACTAGAGAATCTCTAGATCTAATATCCTATTACATGATTATTATATGGAATTAAATCAGAAATTAAAATATAAAGAGCAAGAACTACATGTTGATCATATCATCATGTTTCTATACTACATCTAATGTATGTAAAATATAATAGATCAGATCTATTACCTTGCAATTTAGATGTTCTAACTTTGTTGATCCAGGATTGAGGATCATGTTACGAGCTGTACATGCATCCAACCTCTAGGAGTTATCCACACGAGCCCACAAATCACGATCAGAAGTCCTGGTCTAGGAAATCAGCACAGTATGCTAGTACTGCGCTGATCCTTCTTCGATGGTCGATCAGATGCCTCCTTCTTTTTGATTTGGACTCTTCCAAAGATGAGAAGTAGGAGAAGGAGTTTTAGATAAGACACTCTCAGAAAACTTACAGATAGAGGAAGGGAAGAGATGAACCCAGCAACTCTAGAAGAAGATCCTCTTCTTCTTCTCTTTGCTCTAACCCAGACACCTAGTTTTGTATCTATTAGATATCCATGCCCCAAGACTCTTTCTCATTAATTTTTGGATGCCCCAAAGGTCGCTCATTGCTCTATAATTTATAAAAAATTCATGAAGAAATTTATTTTAAATAGAGAGATATGAAGAATCCTTGTCTAGGTCAAATACCTAGTCAAAGATTATCCAAACAAGGCAAGACAAGGGGCGCCCAACTCTTGGGCGTTCCCTCCTTCTTTTTCTATCATGGACCATCAGAAAAGGGTGCATATTATATGCTATAAAAGTTATAAAAATCTCAAAAAAAAATTTGGATAAAATCAATACCATAAGAAAAGAGTTTTGGTTTCCTAAAACTCTATCTCATAGAATTTGAAATCCAAACTAATTCCTACTTTGACTTGATCCACAACCACATTCCTTGTAAGAGAGAAAGAGAGAAAAGTTTTGGACATGCATGAAGACTTGGAAGAGAGGGTTTTGTCACACAAAATAAGAAAGAGTGGGCATGGGATAAGAGAGAGTGGGCGTGGGGGGCTAAGGTGGTGCAAGGTGGAATCCTAAGATTCAATCTATGACTTGTTCAAATTTGGTTTCTCAAACTAAATCAAACCAAAACTAAATCAATCTAATTAAATAGGTTTTTACCTAATTAAGAGCTTAATTTAATAAAATTAAATTATATTTAAATCTAATTTAATTTTTTAATCAAATTAGAAATTAGGCTGATCCAAGTCCTATTTGAACTAGGACTAGTTTTTTCTTGCACTTGGCTTATCCAATAAACCAATTGAACTTAATCCAATCAAGTTCCAACCAAATTTAATTAAATAATATTTAATTAGACTTAATCTCAGCCCATTGGCTTAATCAAATTAAGCCAATTAGTAATTAAAGTGCTAATCGATCCTCCTGCAACACTTGCACTAGGTTAAATGTCAATTGTATTGATCGTTTAACCCAAGAACGATTCTTAATCGTTGATCAACCATTCGATCAGCTCGTGAACTCTAATGTGTGTGACCTCATAGGTTTGAACCTAAGCCAGTATTATAGGAATAAATTTTTATACCAATCAAAGTGACCATCTAGCAATGATACCCGACGGCCGGATAGGTCGAATGTGTAGAACAATATCCTTAGAACTCATGCGGATATAGTTTCCATATAATTCATCTCCTTGACCAAAATGCTCATAGGATACCTCAGAGTTCAACTATCAACTCTGATCAGGTTATCCACATTATATTTTAAAGTATCAAATCTATTTGATGGATTACCCTGGCCAAGGTTCTGCTAAATTGAAATATAGTGACTCATTCTTCTCCAACTCTTGGAGTGGTCAATCCCATCTTGATCACACTCCGACTTTGCAAGTACTTGACTATGCACAAAAATCTTCCATCACAAAATTAGAAATTTTGTTAGTTCAGTACCAAAGCACAATGAGTTGCTTGCAAGTCACTGAGGCGATCTTAAGTCTAAGGGATACTTATACCTATATCCCATCAGAGATATTTTTAATAGCAGAATACTCTGGAGTTGGTCACGTTCAATGATGATGTACCCTTATATCTCACCTGTATGCCATACCAGTGTCTCCACACTCCTTGGTTAAGAGGACACCCAACTCATATGGCCTACAACGATCTATGCTCGATAGAAGCTGTCGTTCTTATTAACAGCCTATCATTTGGTCGTGAACAATTTTAAGGACTAATCGATAAATCCTCTCTTTATCAAACTTAAATGGTCCTAAGAACTTCATCATAACAACGGAGTTCATTAGAAGATGAAAACTTATGATGAAAATATCAAAAATATATTTTATTTATTAACAAATCAATTACAATACAAAGTTGCTTAACTGTCAATAGGTTGATGATTGACTTTTGGGACATATTTTCCAACAACTCTCACTTGTCCTAAAGCCACTCAACACAGTATCTAATACCCATCTTTGACTTGTGGTTGTCGAACTCCTTTATTGTCAGGGCTTTAGTGAAGGGGTTGGTCAGGTTCTTCATTCCGTCGATCTTCTGAAAGTCGATGTCACCTCGATCCATGATCTCCCAGATTAGGTAGAAGCGGTGCAAAATGTGCTTCGTCCACTGGTGTGCTTTGGGTTCATTCGCCTGAGCTATGGCACCAGTGCTGTCGCAGTAGAGCAGGACCGGACCATCGAGGGAGGGTGCTACTCCGAGCTCGGTGATGAGTTTCTTCAGCCACACAACTTCCTTCACGGCATCCGATGTTGCGATGTACTCCACCTCACAAACAGAGACTGCCATAATATGCTGCTTGGAACTCTTCCAGTAGATGACTCCACCATTTAGAATAAAGATATAACCCGACATGCTTTTGTTGTCATCATGGTCAGATTGAAAGCTGGAGTCTGTGAACCCCACAAGTTTCAGATCTGACTCACCGTAAACCAACTATTGGTACTTAGTATTTCTCGAATACTTAAGGATGGCTTTACCCACTTTCCAGTGATTTCTCCAAGATCAGATTGGTATCTACTCACTACTCCTAGTGAGTATGCCACATCTGGCCTTGTACATGTCATGAAGTATATGATAGATCCCACGGCCTAAGCATATGAGACTTTACTCATACGCTCTCTTTCTTTGAGAGTTGTCGGATAATTCTTCTTAGAGAGAAAAATTTCATGGCCTATCGGTAGATAGACTTTCTTGAAATTCTCCATGCTGAATCTCTTCAGCACAGTATCTATGTACGTGGACTAGGATAATCCAAGCATCCTTTTAGATCTATCCCTATAGATCTTCATCCCTAGGATGTAGGATGCTTCACCCAAATCTTTCATGGAGAACTGCGATGACAACCAAACTTTTATTCCCTGTAGTGCGGGGATGTCATTCTCGATTAAGAAAATGTTATCCACGTACATGATAAAGAATACCACAACTGGACCATTTGCCCATTTATAGATGCAGGGCTCTTCTCTATTCTTAACGAAGCCATACATTTTGATCACCTTATCAAAATGCATGTTCCAACTCCGAGAAGCTTGCTTCAATCCATAAATAGATCTCTGAAGCTTGCACACCTTGGACTCATCTGAAGATGTAAACCCCTCAGGTTGTATCATATACACCTCTTCGGTCAGCTCTCCATTCAGAAAAGCTATCTTTACATCCATCTGCCAGATCTCATAATCCAGATGGGCAGCTATTGCAAGCATTATCCGAATGGATTTGAGCATTGCCATAGGAAAGAACATCTTGTTATAGTCAATACCATAATGTTGGCAATACCCCTTGGCAACCAGATGGGCTTTATAAGTCTCCACCTTTTCGTCTGTACCCCTCTTTTTTTTGAAGATCCATTTACACCCAATGGGTTTAACCCCTTCAGGTGGGTCAACCAATGTCCATACATCGTTGAACTTCATGGACTCCATTTCGGATTTCTTGGCTTCAAGCCATTTTTTGAAATCAGATCTCTGTATTGCATCCATATAGGTGATCAGATCCTCATCGTTCTCATCAAGTTCATTGGGATCACTATTCCAGACTAAGAAATCATAGTATCTGTCCGACTGATGCGGTACTCTATCGGATCGCCTTAATGGTGTAGGTACATTAAGCTTCGAATCTGATCTAATCAAATTTGACTCAAGTTCAGCTATTGGTGTCGGTCCTTCTACCTATTGAACTTCATCAAGTTCAACCTTAGAGGCAACGATTCCTTCACCAAGAAACTCCTTTTTCAAACAGATTGCCTTAAGGCTGACGAACACCTTTTGTTCATCAGTATGGTAGAAAAAATATCCTTTGATCTCTTTGGAGTACCCTATGAATGTGCATTTGTCCGACCTAGGTCCAAGTTTATCTGTAACTAACCATTTGACATAGACCAGGCATCTCCAGACTCTAAGGTGTGAAAGTGCTGGCTTACGCCCTGTCCATATCTTATATAGAGTCTTAATTACAGACTTACTTGGGATCTTATTTAACAGATAACAGACTAATTCAAGTGCATATCTCAAGAAGGATGTCGGCAAGCTGGCAAAATCCATCATGGATCGGACCATGTCTAATAGAGTCTGATTTCTCCTTTCAGACACACCATTATGCTGTGATGTTCCTGGAGGAATCCATTGAGAGAGAATCCTATTCTCTCTTAGATATGTGAGAAACTCACCAAAAAGGTATTCCCCTCCTCGATCAGACCGAAGAGTTTTAATACTCTTTTCAATTTATTTTTCTACTTCATTTCAGAATCGTTTAAACATTTCAAATGAATCCGACTTATATTTCATCAAATAGACATATCCATATCTGGATAGATCATCCATAAAAGTGATGAAGTAGAAATATCCACCTCTAGCACTTGTGCTCATGGGTCCGCATACATCAGTGTGTACTAGGCCCAAGAGCTCAATAGCTCTCTTACCTTTTTCAGTAAAAGGTGACTTGGTCATTTTATCAAAAAGATAGGATTCACAGGTTGGAAGTGATTCACAATCACTGACTTCGAGAATTTCCTCTTGAGTCAACCTGTTTATTCTATTCTTGTTTATATGACCTAGCCTACAGTGCCATAAGTAGATATCTGACACACTATCTAATCTAGGGTGCTTGCCAGTTGAATAGACTACATTAACAGGTTGTGATAACATATACACACCATTGTTCAAATGTCCACAAAAGATAGTAACACCATTCTCAATGATATTAGAAATTTATTTCTTTATTGAAATTTCATAATCATTTTTGGCCAGAAGGCCTACAGAAATGACATTTAAAAAGAAACTGGGATAGAAATGACAATCATTAAGAACAACGATATGGGATTCAAATACAAGTTTTAAGATTCCTAATGCTAGAACTGAACTGGTCTTCCATCTCCAACGTTCAGGAACCTCTCGCCTTGCTCGAATCTCCTACTGACCTGCAACCCCTGCAATGAATTACAAATATGGTAAGGGCTACCGGTATCCAATACCCAGTCAGTTATATCACAAATAGAGAAATTGCAAGGAGTTATCATATAAATACCTTGCCCAGCAACAGCTTGCTTCTTTCTCTGCCTGTTCGGGTCTAGAGAGGCAATGTATTGAGGATAGTTTCTCTTTTAGTGCCCCCGCTTCTTGCAAAAGAAGCATTCATCTTGACTCTTATCGGGCTTGATCTTTCTGGTCTGGCCCTGCACTGTTGTCCCAGCCTAAACTTGCACCTTCTTCACTTTCTTCTTCTTATTCTTCTTCCCTTTCTCAAAGGGTCGAGAACCAAAAGACGAACCTCCCACTAAGTTCACCGACTCCTTATGGAGTTGGTGATCCTTCTCAAAGTTCTGAAGCAACCTCAGTAACCCGTGGTAGTTTACTTCAAGCTTTATCATTCTATAATGAGTGAGGAATGGGAGATAAGACTTAGGCAGCGAGTTCAATATTGCATCTTTTTCAAGCTGCTCATGCAAGGGAAAGTCGAGCTTGCTCAAATGCTCCATCAGCTCGATCATATACAATACATGATCAGTGACAGAGGCACCATCTCGCATTTTGGCATTGAAGATGGCATAACTAGTCTTGTGCCTCTCCACGTCATCGGGTGTGCCAAAGGCATCCTCCAACACTTGAAGTATGTCCTTTGGCTGAGTCGTCTCAAATCTATGACAGAACTCGTTGCTCATGGCAGCCAGCATGATGCAGCGCACCATGATCCGATCACTGAGCCACTTCTGGTAAGTGTCTCTGACTGTTCCACATGCATTGGTAGCTGGCTCCTCAGGTGCAGGATCCATTATCACATATAGGATCTGTTAATGCTCCAGAACTATATTCAACTTTCGGTACCAGCTATCGAAGTTGGGTCCCACCAACTTATCATTGTCCAATAATGATCGGAGTGATAGAGAAGTGGCCATATCTGCACAAAGGAAAACCATAACCTAATTAGTAATTGATTCATTAAACCTAAAGATTTGGACTTTAATCAAAAGGTTTCTCCCATTATTTTATTCGAATTGGTAGCCTCTACCTCCAATTTGAAGAATTATCCTAATTTCTTAGTGGGTACTAGAATCCACTTAGACTGCACACAAGCCCAACTTTGGTTGGCCAACCCATGTACATTTAAGGGTAGGTTCGTGATCAATTGTTTCTCTAAATAATTTTTAGTAATTTTATTTTTGCCCCAATCTCTAATCAGTAGGCTTTGGCCTCCATTGAAAAGGTCTGGTTAGGTCCAACCATTAACATGACCATACTTGGCCCATCTTGTCAATGAATGATTAAGCCCAACTTTGGTTGGCTAACCTAACCACCATTTAGAAAGATGCAATCAAAAAATCATATTATGAGTGATAATTCCATCAATCGATAAGCACCAGGCCTTTGGGCCTCCAATGATTATCCAACTGATGGACCCATTATCATCCACTTAATGAAAGGCTATGATCTAGTTATCATCATAAATATTTCATTTTAAGGACCTAATAATTTTAGAAGATTTAATTAATTTAGAAGAGGAGGTCAGATGAACCAGCTTATCATGATCCTTCCACTGGCTTCACCAAGTCTGCTTAAGGGAGACCATTAAAAAGGCTGGTCTAAGAGCACCTAAATCAGTCACACTGATTTACCTAGCTGACATGGGTCAGCTTGAATAGTCAAGTGATCCGATCAAAGCATAATTTCACCAAGAGGTCAGGTAAGTTCGATCGGTGGGAGGATCTGCCAAAGCTTGCCTTAGACACCATCAAAAATGGCCAGATAAGTGGGCTGCCAATTAAAAACCAACGGTCTAATTTATCTTAGACACCAACTGATTTAATTAGTTTTGATTAGATCAACCTAACAGTTCATGCTAGACCACTTAGCCAAGAATCAAGTCTATTTGGTTCTCGTTAAAGACATAGACTTGACCAACTACAACTATTGTAATTGATCTAGAGAATCCTTGACCTAATCTAAGACAACAATTGATTAGATTTAGTCAGTTCTCTAATTAAGTCCATCTTTCACCTAATCTTAGGTCTAACCCAATTAATGGACCTAATTCCCACTAACCCATTAACCCAATATGTTATGGTTTGTGTCTTAGATTCTTCAATTCACAATCCTAGAACCTAATCAAATAACTTCTTAATTCTCAATTAAGTTTTGGGCTGAGGGTTGGGGTTTGATTTTTCGAAAATAATTTTTATGTTTGTAAAATATTTTTACAATATGGTTCTACCAACCAAGTTGCATGTTTGATTCATAATCAAAATGCAAGTAAAAAAAGCATGAAACTACTTTAGATCTAATCTAAACATGTTCATGTAATTGAAATAATTTCAACTTTAAACTGTGCAAATTTCCTAGACAAATATATGATGGTTCTTTGCATGAAAATTATTAACAAAAAAATTTTCTTTTAGATTTAAATATCTTTTAAATATAATAAATCATAAATTTAATCTAGATCACATCTAACAAATTTATGATTAAAGATAGATCTATACGAACTAGAACAACCTTTGCACTGTAAGGGGTAAACCTTACAGCAGGACAACCTACAGTTCGTGATTGATCTAAAAATTTTAATTTTAGATTTAACAATCAGATTATAAATTAGATCTAATCTAAGAAATAATCTAAGTATATATAAATAATCATGTAATAAACAACCTAGACTCTGATACCAATTGATGGAACTACATCTAGGGTTTCAGAGTAAGATCTTGAAACTTTTTCAAGATCAGGCAGCGGAAGACTAAAATAAATCAAAATTTATCTTATAAAATCAAAGAATCCTTAGATTTAAGATCTTATTATATGATTATTATATGATATTAAATCAAAAATTAAAATATAAAGAGCAAGAACTACATGTTGATCATATCAACATGTTTCTATACTACATCTAATGTATGTAAAATATAATAGATCAGATCTATTACCTTACAAGTTAGATGTCCTAACTTTGTTGATCTAAGCTTGAGGATGATGTTATGAGCTGCACATGCATCCAGCCTCTAGGAGTCATCCACACGAGCCCATGAATCACGATCAGAAGTCTTGGTCTAGGAAATCAGCACAGTATGCTAGTACTGCGCTGATCCTTCTTCGATGGTCGATCAGATGTCTCTTTCTTCTTGATTTAAACTCTTTCAAAGATGAGAAGTAGGAGAAGAAGTTTTAGATGAGACACTCTCAAAAAACTTATAGATAGAGGAAGGGAAGAGATGAACCCAGCAACTCTAGAAGAAGACCCTCTTCTTCTTCTCTTTGCTCTAACCTAGACACCTAATTTTGTATCTATTAGATCTCCATGCCCCAAGACTCTTTCTTCTTAATTTTTTGGTGTCCCAAAGGTCTCTCAATGCTTTATAATCCATAAAAATTTTATGAAGAAATTTATTTTAAATAGAGAGATATGGAGAGTCTTTGTCTAGGTCAAATACCTAATCAAGAATTATCCAAACAAGGCAAGACAAGGGGTGCCCAACTCTTGGGTGTCCCCTCCTTCTTTTTCTATTATGGACTACCAGCAAAGGATGTATATTATATGCCAAAAAAGCCTCAAAAATCTCAAAAAAATCTAGATAAAATTAGTGCCATTAGGAAAGAGTTTTGGTTTCCTAAAACTCTATCTCATAGAATTTGAAATCCAAACTAATTCTTACTTTGACTTGATCCATAACCACATTCCATGTAAGAGAGAAAGAGAGGAAAGTTTTGGGAATGTGTGAAGACCTGGAAGAGAGGGTTTTATCACACAAAATAAGAGAGAGTGGGCATAGGATAAGAGAGAGTGGGCATGGGGGCCTAAGGTGGTGCAAGGTGGAATCCTAGGATTCAATCTATGACTTGTTCAAATTTAGTTTCTCAAACCAAAACTAAATCAACCTAATTAAAATAGGTCTTAACCCAATTAAGAGTCTAATTTAATTTGATTAAATTAGATTTAAATCTGATTTAGTTTTTTAATCAAATTAGAAATTAGGTTGACCCAAGTCCTATTTGAACTAGGACTAGTTTTTTTTTGCACTTGGGCTTATCCAATAAACCAATTGGACCTGATCCAATCAAGTTCAAATCAAATCTAATTAAATTATATTTAATTAAACTTAATCTTAACTCATTATCTTAATCAAATTAAGCCAATTAGCAATCAAATTGCTAATCGATCCTCCTACAACACTTGCACTAGGTTAAATATCAATCGTATTGATCGTTTAACTCAAGAATGATTCTTAATCATTGATCAACCATCCGATCGAATTATGAACTCTAATGTGTGTGACCTCATAGATCCGAATCTAAGTCAGTAGCATAGGAATAAATTTTTATACCAATCAAAGTAACCATCTAGCAATGGTACCCGACGGTCGGATAGGTCGAATGTGTAGAACAACATCCTTAAAACCTATGCTGATATAGTTTTCATATAATTCATCTCCTTGACTAAAATGCTTATAGGACACCTCAGAGTTCAACTGTCAACTCTGATCAGGTTGTCCATATTATATTTTAAAATATCAAATCCATCTGATGGATTATCCTAGCCAAGATTTTGCTAAATTAAAATACGACGACTCATTTTTCTCCAACTCTTGGAGTGGTCAATCCCATCTTGATCACACTCCAACTTCACAAGTACTTGACTGTGCCTAGAAACCTTCCACCATGAAATTAGAAATTCTATTAGTTCAGTACCAAAGCACAGTGAGTTGCTTGCAAGTCATTGAGGCGATCTCAGATCTAAGGGACACTTATACATATATCCCATCAGAGACATTCTCGATTGTAGAATGCTCTGGAGTTGGTCACATTCAATGATGATGTATCCTTGCATCTTGTCTGTATGCCATACCAGCATCTTCACACTCCTTGGTTAAGAGGACAATCAACCCATATGGCCTACAGCGACCTATGCTCGATAGAAGCTGTCGTCGTTATTAACAGCCTATCATTTGATCGTGAATAGTTTTAAAGACTAATCGATAAATTCTCTCTTTATCGAACCTAAATAGTCCTAAAGACTTCATCATAACAATAGAGTTCATTAGAAGATGAAAACTTATGATGAAAATATCAAAAATATATTTTATTTATTAACAAATCAATTATAATCAAGGTTGCTCAACCGTCAACAAGTTGACGATTGGATTTTAGGATATATTTCTCAATATGTATGCCATACCAGTCTCTCCACACTCTTTGGTTAAGAGGACAACCAACCCATATGGCCTACAGTGACTTATTCAAGATAGAGGCTGTCGTCCTTATTAACAGCCTATCATTTGGTCGTGAACAGTTTTAAGGACTAATCGATAAATTTTCTCTTTATTGAATCTAAATAGAATTAGATGTGTATCCTAGATGCCAGATTAGCTGACACATTCCTGTACAAATGTAAGGACAAATTTATAATTTTGACTATAAATGAATAAAAGGATTATTCTACTATCACATTGTGTACATTATGTTTGTGATACATCCTTTGAGTTAGTAAGAATGTTAATTCATATTTTTAAGAGTTAAAAATTTAATGTATGAATTTACATAACTAATTCATAAACAGCTCTTGACCATAGGATCATCACGAGGATGGTGATCGATTCGAAAGGTTGGTGTACGATCTCTTCCTTAGGGTAGATGAGTCTTGAGTCTATGGTGTGGAGACACTGGAGTGAGAGTACAGATATTTATTAAGAATGAGAGTACTGAGCGTGACCACCTCGAGCAGTTATAAGGAAGTCTACCTTCTCGTCGATGACTAGCTTGATGCTGCAGCTGTATGTCTAGTTCTTTGACCTGAGATGCAGCGACAGTTCACCTTGAGTGTGTTATAGTTTGACTACACTATAACTCGATCTCTTAGCCATTCAAAACCCTGAGGTGTATGTTGGCTGTAGCATATTCATTGTAGGAACCAGATTGCACCAAGATGGGATCTATCAACCTCGATAGATGAGAGGAATAGTCCTATGATGATCGAAAGATCGAGTCCTTAAGCCCATGGCCATGGCAGAGTGAAATAATGGAAAAGAGTTTTTCATTGGAGTTTCACATCAGATTCGGATCGATCGATTGATTCATATGACTGATGTTGGATTTGACGAGTTCACCTTAACCCTAATTCAGTCGAGACTCATGATAGAAGAACTCAATCACACAGGTAGCTGCACCGAGAGGTTCGTCTTTATTTCTGATGGGTTGCCACCATATACTGTTAGATGTAACTGATAGATTTTGGGAGCAATTAGAATGATATTGATGATCGATCATTCTAATTGTCTGAATCAGAAGAGTTCTGATCCATCGAAAGGAGTTTCGATGATGTCGATGATGAGATCACGACATGTCTTATTATCATACGGAAATGAACCTAACTGGGTCACACAAATAAGAGTTTAGGTCTAGATGTCATCAATTGAGCTAGCCCAATTCGATTGATTTGGATTAGATCCAATTAGGTTCAAGAAAATCGTGCTAGCACATGATTGAGCCTAACTTTCTCCTCGTGCAATCTTTTTCATCTCGACTGAGCCAAATATGATTTGACTCATCCAAAGAACCTTGAGAAGGTTTCTCTCAGTCTGACTGGAGCCAGTCCAGCTTAAAAAAGTCTTGTCTTAATTCATGAGATGAATTTAAGACAACACCTGCTAATTCCTGTCACCTGCCATTTCTGTTTTAGGACATCGATCAAACGTTGACTTATGGATCTTAAACTAAAGGCCACTTGGCAAGAGGTTATTGAAGAGTTTTTATGGAGTGTCCACCTATTAAATTAGACCTCAAAGTGGGCACCAAGATCAGATTGAGCGTGCACCCCAAGTGGATAAGGATAGAGTCCCATGAGATGAGGACTCTGATCCCTTGATCGACTTGGACTGTGGGGCACCGATCTCACTGTGCTTATCCAGTGTTGACACCAACAGTGGTGGAAATTGAGGGAATTCTTATCTGATATGATCAGATGATATCACTTCACTAATCAAATTTTTTTCAAAATTAACTGAAATTTTTTGATTGGTCGAATGATGTGGCACTGCATGGCACAGCAGGGTCTATTTAAACCCTGTCTGTGCCTAGGGCTTAGAGAAGCTGCTTAATACCCAGCAAAAATGAGATTCCCCTCCACTTCTCCATGTCCTCTCTACTCCTCTCCCTCCCCTCTTCACGTCCAAGAGGTTGGGAATTCATCTAGTGCTTGTCCAAGGTGTGGTGGCTCCTTGATCAGAAGGCTACAGAGATTTATCGAGAAGCTGCTACTCCAGCTTCAGAAGATCTTTTGAAGATTTTGTAGATCAGATCTAGATCTAATTTTTAGAGCAAAAATTTATGAGGAGAAGATGATCTAGATCCTACTTGAGTGGATACTGGTAGAGGCCAGGTGACTGCATTTCTATTTTAGAACCTCGAGTATTGCCGCAATCATCTATAGGGTAATCTAGTTACCCTAGAGGTATTCCTCTAATCTTCAAATTTTAGATTTAATTTTAGATTAAATATTAAATAATAAGAATTAGATCTAATAGATCTTAGATATGAAATAAAGTAGGATAATTTTTTTTAAAAATATTTCACCCCAGATCTCATTAGATCTGGAAGATCCTACAAGGAAAAAGGTAGTTTTTCTCTTCAACTGGTATCAGAGCCAGGTTGATGGCTCTATTTCAGATCTAATTTAGATCTAATTTTTATTTTTATTTATCTGATATTAATAGATTTTAGATGTCACATCAGATGTGATTGGATCTGAAATCAAAAAATTTAAAATTAAATCTAAGTAGATCTAACATGTATGAGATGCATGACTAGATTAGGAATAGTTTAAACTATGAATAGTCTTGAAGTTTTATATTTTAATGTAATTAAAATATAAATTAGATCTAATTTATTTTTTAATTTTTTAATATTATAAATACTATATTCAGATCAAAAAATAGAAAATAAAATTTAATTAATTCATAAGATTGATCTCCTGCATGCCTAGACTAGTTATAGAATTATTCTAGTAACTGTCTAGAATAGATTTTATATTGAATAGTTCAATTTAAATCTTATTTTTCAAATGTTACATGTGATGTATCAGATCTGAAAGCATGCTAATTAGATTAAATTTTAATACATGAGATATATGCAAAGCACGTATAAGTTAGATCTGAAATTATATATATGATATGTAACTTAGATCTAACTAGTTTTGTAGTTAAATCGATATTTCTGATTAAGGTGTTCCTTATGGCCATCCGATCATAAGAACAAAGTAGGGTTTAAGATCCTCTCCTCCTATTCAATGGGGTGTTCTTATAGCGTATAGGGGTGATGCGCGTTCATCCTTAATCAGAAATTAAACTTACTTTTCTGCAAAACTCTAGATCCTGAAATCCTAGGATTTATTTTACATATTTTGTTTATGAACCCAAGACTTAATTAATGAATTAAGCTTATGAAATTAAATTAAGTCTAAAATTGAGAATTTCAGATCTAAGTTATTTTCATAAAATTGGGTTTGGACTTGGGTAGCTCAATTAGGTCTAGCGGTTGATCAAACCGAATCAAAAATTGGTTAGGTGGGATCATAAAAGCTAATAATTGACCAGTCTAATAGAATTAAGTCTAAGTCAAGGTCGAATCACATTCATATGTGACTCGATCAAGTTAAGACCTAATTTGGCTCAATGGTTAGAGCCTGGATTGTAGACTAACCCAATTGATTCTGGTTCGATAATTTGGTGTCTAAGGTAAGTTGGGCAGATGCGATCGACTGGTTTTTAATTGGGAGCTACTCGACTCGAATGCATTCTTGTCAAGTTAATGGCATATCCCTTCCACCGGTCTCACTTACCTGACCATATGTGTCGACCCAGTTCTGATTTGAGGTGGCTAACAATTCGAGCTAGCCCATGTCACTAGGTTAGTCATAATTGTTATGACTATGTTAAGTCAAGTTTAATGAGACCTAAATCAAATCTTCCTAAGAAAATATTAAGTCTAAGGTCCTCCACCATTGTGGATGTGCGGGCCCTTCTCGGGGTTGATTGTTCTCGACTGATTACAGTGGTTCAGTTGCCCCAAAAAGATGCAACCATGTCCATTAGGCATTGGATGCTACGGATTAGAGGATGGATTGTGCTCAATATTTCGGATATGGTGAGGGACTCAATCAGGAATCTAGTTCGTGCAAATGGTGGGTCTGACTTAACTAAAGATTGGAGCAATATTCCAGACACGGTGAGCTTCATGAATTAGAGACCAAGTTTTGGATGCACCATGATTAGAGAATCATTGGACAAGAGTTGTCCACTCATTGATTGACCCATCACCAATAACTGTTAGGTGAGGTGATGAGCCAGTCGGTGAGACCGCACCACCCATTAGAAATCACTAATCACGAAGATTTTCATATTTTTTCCTAGAGAGTATAGGGATCTGAGAAAATAGTGGGAGCCTAATTTGTTTAAAAATAAAATTTCTAAACAAATTGGTTAAGTCTGATTACAAAATCTAACTAGAAACTTTTGACTCTCTACAGGAAACATGTCTGCGTCCAACCCCCTGACCAAAATACTAGACACCCACAGATTGATTGGACCAAATTTTAAGGACTAGTTGAGGAACTACAGAATTATTCTGGATTTTGAGAAACTGACTCATGTCTTGGACCAGGACCCACCTGCCATGCCAGCACGTCCGACTGCTGAACAGAGAGCGTCTCTGAAAAAGTGGATGGATGAAGATAATAAAGTCAGGTACTACATGTTGGGTGCAATGTCTGATGACTTGCAGTGCCAGCATGAGAATATTATGACTACCCGCCAAATGTTGGCTCACCTACAAGAGTTGTTTGGTGAACAAAGTCACGTAGCCAAGTATCAAGTCTGCCAAAGACTTTTTAAGGCTAAAATGCGTGATGGGCAGTCAGTCTAAGATCATTGTTTGACAATGATCCAGGATCTTGAGGAGCTTGAGAAGCTCAGTATCATCTTAGATAAAAATTTTCTGATTGATGTGATCCTTCAGTCCTTGTCCAAAGCATATGGTCAGTTCATCATGAACTTCCATATGCATAAGATGTAGTATACCTTGGCTGAGTTAATGAACATGTTGGTTACGGCTGAGCTTTCTTTGAAGAGTTCAAAAGGCTCAGTCCTTACTGTAGAGCAGACTTCTTTTAAGAGAAAGTCTTTCGAAAAGAAGAAGAAGTCTGTGAAGAAGCAGAAGGTGGATGGGAAGAAGAAGAAGATGAAACTGAAGAAGAAGGCTGCTGAAAAGAAAAAATATTTCTACTACAATTCAGACAGCCATTGGAAACGAAACTGTCCTCAGTATCTGGCCACCCTGAAGAACAAGAAGGATAGTCCTTCTGGAGGTATGCTCGTTATAGAATCTAATCTTACGGTTTCCTCTGCATCCAGTTAGGTACTTGACTTTGGTTCTAGTGCTCATTTGTATACTTCTATGCAGGATCTTGAGCTGAGCAGGAGGCTGAGGGATGGGGATATGATCCTACGCGTCGAAAATGAAGCAAGAGTTGCTGCTGTGGCCGTGAAAACCTACCCTCTGCGATTACCGTTAAGATTAGATTTAGTTCTTAGAGACTGTTATTATGTGCCTGCAGCAAGCAGAAATTTGATTTCTGTTTTATGTTTAGCACAAGAAGGCTATGTGATTAGCTTTCATAAAGACCATTGTAACATATTTGCAAATGGTTTTCTTATTAATGGTCTCTATCAGCTACATATTGATGTATCTGTATTTCATATCGAGCAAAATGTGAATGCCATAGGAATTAAAAGGCCTAGAGATATTCTAAATGATAGGTATCTGTGGCACCTAAGGCTAGGTCATATAGCGGAAGATAGGGTAAACAAATTGGAAAAATTCGAGCTATTGAGTCCATTGACTTTCGAGTTATATCCAGTTTGTGAATCATGCCTTCAAGGTAAAATGACCAAGCTCCCTTTTGTGGGACATGGGGAAAGGACCACAGACCTACTTGCCCTAGTACATACGGATGTGTGCAGCCCATTTGATGTGCCGGCTAGAGGCAACTATGTCTACTTCATTACCTTTACCGATGATATGTCTAGGTACGGGTATGTGTTTCTAATGAAACACAAGTTTGAAGCCTTTGAAAAGTTCAAAGAATTCAGGCATGAGGTAGAAAAACAAACAGGAAAGCTCATTAAGGTTCTTCGATCAGATCGAGGAGATGAATACCTTAGTCGAGAGTTCCTAGACTATCTTAAGGACAATGGCATAGTCTTTCAATAGACTCCATCTGGAATACCACAACTCAATGGGGTTTCAGAACGGAGGAATCGGACCCTATTAGATATGGTCCGTTCCATGATGAGCTTCACAGACCTCCTTGAGTTTCTTTGGGGATATTGTCTCATGACAGCAATATATATATTGAATAGGGTTCTCTCTAAAACCATTCCTACCACACCGTATGAGATATGGTATGGTAAGAAACCAAGTCTAAGTCATCTCAGAATTTGGGGTTGTCCGGCTCATGTCAAGAGACAGCAGGCAGACAAGTTAGAGTTTAGATCTTTTAGAGCTCGGTTCATAGGATATCCTAAAGAGTCATTAGGATACTATTTTTATATTTCGAAAGATCACAATGTGATTGTGAATCAACATGCTATTTTTCTTAAAAAATAGTTTATTCAAGATGGTGGCATCGGAAGAATAATTAAGCTCAAAGAGAATGTCTCCTAAGAGCAACGAGCTAAAGAACCTGAGGAACCCAATCAATTAGAACCAGTCCTAACACAACCTCTTCCACCTCATGGATCGACTAGGGTTTTTCATCCTCCTGAAAGGTACTTAGGTACTATACAAGAGGAAGTAGAAGAAATGTTTCTCACGGGAAATGGGGCTCATGGTGATGACCCCAAGACCTATAATGAGGCGATATCAGATATCGACTTTGAAAAATGGTTAGAGACAATGAGATCAAAAATTGACTCGATGCACTCAAACCAAGTCTGGACCTTGGTAGATCCACCTGAAGGTATTGTACCTATTAGGTGTAAATGGATCTTTAAGAGAAAGATAGGTGCAGATGGGAATGTGGAGACATTCAAGGCTAGGCTCGTTGCGAAAGGTTATAGTCAGCGCGAAAGTATTGACTATCAGGAAACCTTCTCGCCCGTAGCCATACTAAAATCTATCCGCACATTGCTTGCTGTTGTAGCCTATTTCGATTATGAAATATGGCAGATGGACGTGAAAACGGCATTCTTAAATGGATATCTTGAGGAAGATATCTATATGGAATAGCCACTTGGTTTCACATCCAGTGATGATGATCACAAGGTCTACAAGCTGCAAAGGTCCATTTATGGACTTAAGCAAGCATCTCAGAGTTGGAATACTCGTTTCAATGATGTGATCAAAATGTTTGGTTTCATCAAGAATGAGGAGGAACCATGTGTATTCAAGAAGGTCAGTGGGAGTGCAGTTATCTTTTTCGTACTGTACGTTGATGACATCCTCCTAATTGGAAATGATATTTTCATGTTGACCTTAGTCAAAATATGGTTGTCTAAGGAGTTCTCTATGAAAGATCTAGGAGAAGCATCCTTTATACTGGGTATTAAGGTCTATAGAGATAGACCAAATAAGATGCTAGGACTTTCACAGAAGATGTACATAGAGGAGGTGCTAAAAAGGTTTAGCATGAAAAACTCCAAAAGAGGTTTAGTACCTTTTAGACATGGCATTCATCTCTCCAAGAAGATGTGTCCTAGCACACCTGAGGAGATTGAACGCATGAGCAAGATCCCTTATGTTTCGGCAATAAGAAGCCTCATGTATGCCATGCTATGTACACGACCTGATATAGCCCATGCTGTGAGTGTCACAAGCAGATATCAGTCGAATCCAGGAAAAGAGCACTGGACTTCTGTGAAATATATCCTTAAGTACTTGAGAAGGACTAAGGATATGTTTCTAGTCTTTGAGAATGGAGAACTTCAGGTTCAGGGATTTACAGACTCAGATTTTATGTCTGATATAAATGATCAAAAGTCAATATCTGGGAGTCTGTTCATTTGCAATGGTGGTGCAGTTAGCTGGAAGAGTTTCAAGCAGACGGTGATTGCTGATTCCACCATGGAGGCAGAGTATATTGCTGCATCGGAAGCTGCGATGGAGGCATTCTGGTATAAAAAATTTGCCACAAAGCTTGGAGTGATGCCATCGGATGCCATCCCTCTTTACTACGATAATAATGACGCCATAGCCCTAGCTAAGGAGCCAAGGTCTCACCAGAAATCCAAGCATATCGAGCGGCAATTTTATCTGATCCGTGATTACCTCGAAAAAGATTATGTCGAAGTTAAGAGAGTCGACTCCACAGACAATGTGGCAGACCCACTGACAAAGCCATTAGGCCAGCAAAAGATCGAAGCCCACCTTGAGAAGATAGGACTTAGATATGTAGCCAATTGGCATTAGGTCAAGTGGAAGTTTGTTAGATGTGTGCCCTAGATGCCAGATTGGCTGACACATTCCTGTACAAATGTAAGGGCAAATTTATAATTGACTATAAATGAATAAAAGGATTATTCTACTATCACATTGTGTATATTATGTCTGTGATACATCCTTTGAGTTAGTAGGAATGTTAATTCATATTTTCAAGAGTTGAAAATTTAAGGTATGAATTTACATAACTCACTCATAAACAGCTCCTGACCATAGGATCATCACGAGGATGGTGATCGATCCGAAAGGTTGGTGTATGATCGCTTCCTTAGGATAGATGAGTCTTGAGTCTACAGTGTGGAGACACCGAAGCGAGAGTATAGGTATTCGTTGAGAATGAGAGTACTGAGTGTGACCACCTCGAGCAGTCATAAGGAAGTCTACATTCTTGTCGATGACTAGCTCGATGCTGCAGCTATGTGTCTAGTTCTTTGACCTGAGGTGCATCGATAGTTCATCTTGAGTGTGTTATAGTTTGACTACACCATAACTCGATCTCCTAGTCATTCAGAATCCTGAGGTGTATGTTGGCTGTAGCATATTCATTGTAGAAACCAGATTGCACCAAGATGGGATCTATCAACCTCGGTAGATGAGAGGAGTAGTCCTATGATGATCGAAAGATCGAGTCCTTAAGCTCATGGCCATGGCAGAGTGAAATAATAGATCAGAGTTTTTCATTGGGGTTTCATATCGAACTCGGATCGATCGATTGATTCATATGACTGATGTTGGGTTTGATGAGTTTATCTTAACCCTAATTCAGTCGAGACTTATGATAGAAGAACTCAATCACACAGGTAGCTGCACCGAGAGGTTTGTCTTCATTTTTGATGGGTTGCCACCATAAACTACTAGGTGTCACTGATGGATTTTGGGAGCAATTAGAATGATATTGATGATCGATCATTCTAATTGTCTGAATCAGAAGAGTTCTGGTCCATCGAAAGGAGTTTCGATGATGTCGATGATGAGATCATGACATGTCTCATTACCATACAGAAATGAACCTAATTGGGTAACACAAATAAGAGTTAGGATCTGGATGTCATCAATTGAGCTAGCCCAGTTCGATTAATTTGGATTAGATCCAATTAGGTTCAAAGAAATCGTGCTAGCACATGATTGAGCCTAACTTTCTCCTCGTGCAATCTTTTTCATCTCGACTGAGCCAAATATGATTTGACTCACCCAGAGAATCTTGAGAAGGTTTCTCTTAGTCTGACTAAAGCTAGTCCAGCTTAGAAAAGTCTTGTCTTAATTCATGAGATGAATTTAAGATAACATATGCTAATTTCTATCACCTGCCATTTCTGTTTTATGACATCGGTCAAACATTGACTTATGGATCTTAAACTGAAGGCCACTTGGCAAGAGGTTATTGGAGAGTTTTTATGGAGTGTCCACCTGCTAAATTAGGCCTCAAAGTAGGCACCAAGATTAGATTGGGCATGCACCCCAAGTGGATAAGGATAAAGTCCCATGAGATGAGGACTCTGATCCCTTGATCGACTTGGACTGTGGGGCATCGATCTCACTGTGCTTATCCAGTGTTGGTGCCAACAGTGGTGAAAATTGAGGGAACTATTATCTGATATAATTAGATGACATCACTTCATCAATCAAAATTTTTTCAAAATTAATTGAAATTTTTTGATTGATCGAATGATGTGGCACTGCATGGCATAGCGGGGTTTATTTAAACCCTGTCTGCGCCTGGGGCTTAGAGAAGCTGCTCAATACCCAGCAAAAATGAGATTTCCCTCCACTTGTCTATGTCCCCTCTTCTCCTCTCCCTCCCCTCTTCACGTCCAAGAGGTTGGGCATTCATCTAGTGCTTGACCAAGGTGTGGTGGCTCCCTGATCAGAAGGCTGCAGGAATTTGTCGAGAAGCTGCTGCTCCAGCTTCAGAAGATCTTTTGAAGATCTTGCAGATCATATCTAGATCTAATTTTTAGAGCAAAGATTCATGAGGAGAAGATGATCCAGATCTTGCTCGAGTGGATACTGGTAGAGATCAGGCGACTGCATGGCTATTTTAGAACCTCGGACGTTGCTGCAATCATCTACAGGGTAATCTAGTTACCCTAGAGGTATTCCTCTAATCTTCAAGTTTTAGATTTAATTTTAGATTAAATATTAGATAATAAGAATCAGATCTAATAGACCTTAGATCTAAAATAAAGTAGGATAATTTTTTTTTTAAAATATTTCACCCCAGATCTCATTAGATCTGGAAGATCCTACTAGAAAAAAGGTGATTTTTTCCTTCAAATAGTCCTAAAAACTTTATCACAACAACAGAGTTCATTAGAAGATGAAAACTTATGATAAAAATATAAAAAATATATTTTATTTATTAACAAATCAATTACAATACAAAGTTGCTCAACTGTCAACAGATTGACGATTGGCTTTTGGGACATATTTCCCAATAGGTACATGGTAAATTAGCTTTAGTGCAAGTGGGACATTGTTGGATGTATGCCCTAGAAGCCAATCTTGGCTGATACATATTATATTTCTAGAATATATTTTTATACTTAATGGGTATTTATATTATCATTCATATTTTATGTGTCCATGAATCATCCAAGAGATTAACAAGATGATGACACATATTCACAAAGAGTTGAGAATTTGAGACATATGTCATTGATGGTTAATTCCTAAATTACTCCTGATTATAGGATCATCATGGTGATGGTAATTGATTCAAATAGACTAAAGTATGGATCACTTTCTTCGGACAGATGGATCTCGAGTTTGTGGTATAGTGATACTAGAGCAAGAGTGCAAGTGGTTAGAGAACAACTAGCACTAAGCATGACCAACACGAGTAGTCACATGGATGTCTACTCACTTGTTAGTAACTTTTTCGATGTTGTAGTTGTATGACTAATCTTTTGATCTGCGGTGCTATAGCTGCTCACAGTGAGATTGCTGGAGTTTGACTACACATAAATATGGATCTCAATGAGCCCTTGTAGTGGATGTTGACGACAGTTGGTCCACTATAGAAGTAGGGTGTATACCTAGATGGGATCTATTGACCCTAGCAGAAGGGAGTAGTAATCATTGTCGTAGGCGGTTAAGAATAAAAATCAACTCAAACTATATAGATAGGATGAGTAGGGATCATTTCCATGGAGATCTAGGGCGATTATCTTTTTCTTTTAAGAAGAAATAAAAAGAGAATTGATTGTAGAAGGATTAACAAGAAATAGAATAGCAAAAAAAAATCAAAAATATAAATTAAATTATGAAAGAAAATAATTCAGAGAAATAATCCAAAAATTTTGAATCCACCATGCAAAGAGATTTATTTTCTTCTTTTTTCTATATTATAATATTTAATTCTTATAATTATGGTATTAATATAGTTTATCTCTAAGGGATACGAACTGTATCAGTAGATCACAACTCGTCCTATTGGAGTATAAACTATCTAAATTCAATTACAAGATCTAAGATTCAATCTAACATACCATGATCTATCTCTTCAAAGCACGTGCCATATCCAGGGATCACGACACGTCAATAGAGGGTATAGGCTGTGTAGGCTGGATCAATACCTCAAAAGAAAATAAAAAAATATGAAATAAAAGCATAATTTTATTGCATAAAAATTAAATACAAAAAGAAGAAAATAAAAATCCATTTACAGGCTTCATCATATTCCTGGATTGAAGGAATTTAGCCACGCATCAAGCTCTCTAGCTCCATAATCTCCTAATACTTGATCCCTAAAGCTCTTTGAATTTTTCTCTATTTTTTTCTTGCTTTTTCTCTAATTTTTTCTCTTCTCCAAAGCTTATTCCCGGATCCCCTATTTATAGATAATTTTTTCATATTTTTTTGATCACAAAAGGATTCCTAAAACCCTTAAAAAATGTATTAATCTTCTAGGAATTTTTTTGGCCATCGGATCAAGCTTGGACCGCCCAGATCAGCTCAAAAATCAGAGTTATAATCCTTATCAGGGTTGGATTAAATGTCAGCCATCCGATCTGGGTTTTAATGAAGTTCTGGCCATCGGATCGCACCCAAGATCTTTCTCTCACTGTGAGCCGCACCTGTGGACCGCGTAACTATTCCTGTGGACCGCGCCCTAGCTCTGTGAACTGACCGACCGGTCCACCGTGCATCGGAGATAATATTTTTTATTTTTTAAGGATATTTTAGCTCTATTTTTGCTCCAATTTTCACCTAAAAAAATTAAAAAATATATACATTAAAATTTTCAAAAATTTTTCTTCATTTTGATGCTTAAATTGCTCAATTAAATTAACATTTATTTTTTTATAAATATATCTAATTTCATTTTTTTTTTTCAAAATCACTTATTTTTTAGAAAAATTCAATAAATTCATAAAATTAGGATTTTTAAGAAGATGTTAGCACCATAAATTACCAAAAATATCTTCAATAAATATAAAAATATACCACTTATACACTCTCCAACTTGAACTTTGCTCGTCCTCGAGTAAAGAAAGAATTTAGATTTAAGTATCATTTAACTTAAAGTCTCAAATTTCACCAAACAATTTTAAAAAGGCCACTGATGTTCAGTAGAGTGTAAATGAGGTATGTCATTGGAGTATTAATACTAGTCAATATAAGAGTTAAACTAAGAACCCTAAACCTTTTCTGAACTTTTCTAAATTATCGCAACCTTTATCTCTAAATTATTAACCTTCATATGGACAAGTATATTGTTACTTCTGTCCTTCATTTATTGATTGATTTTTTTTTTTTTTAATATTATACTGCTATTGAGTGTCTTAACCCTTTAAGCTTTCTGTTTGACCCACGTAGCGAGTTTTCAGTCAATGACTCCCAAACCAGATGGCTTTAGGGCACTAGGTATAAAATACCCCTTGAACCTACTTATTCGAATCAAACAGGCTATGAGTTAAAACTAGCTTTACAACAAAGCTTCTTTGCCCTTCATACCTTTTGATGCGAAACTCAATGCTTGCTTAGACAAAGAGGCCCGGTTACTCAGCATGAAGTACTTGAAATTTTTTTTTTTAATATATGAAGAAATATATAGTTATCCTACACAAGTCCATAAGAAGTAAACTCTTCTTTGATGTTGGTAGAAAAATTTAAAAATACTCAAAAAAAACTATTTAAGTTCTAAACTTAACTCTTTATTGAGTTTTCTTAATACTTGATCCCTCGATATCTCACAACTCTCTAGTCTGTACATCAATTTTCTTTTAAAATATGCTTGGTTTAACTCATTTCTTAAATATAATCTAGTGCTTAAATGCTAACTACTAACTCACTTGAGGATTTTTGAAAATATATATATATATATTTTTTTTTTAAAAAAATATTTTAAAAATATTTTTTCTCCTAACTTAATTGACATTGTCCTCAATGGAGTAAGAAAAATGAAAGGTGCATAAAAAGAGAAAGAAAAAGGAGGGATGTCACCAGATCCAGAAGCTTTTTTCAAAATTGGTGCTTCCCCTATTTTAGCCAATATTGCCTTCAAATCTATACAAAGCAAGCCTTGATTAACCTGAACATAATGCAAAAGAAAGTAAAAGCAAAAAATTGAAAACTGGGTTGCCTCCCAGAAAGTGCTAAGATTTAAGTCTTCAGCCAGACCATACTAATTCTGTCTCACTTATCCTGTATCAAATATTGGATTGACAAATTCAAGTGGATAGGGTGGGTGAGGTGAATCAAGTAGGGCATTAAGCTCCTGGACTTAAATTTCTTTAATTGGTTCATTCAGAAAATTCATCTTTACAAGTGATTCGTCAGGTGGTTGCCATTGTGGATGAACTCTCTGATCACTAGATGAAGAAATTTCATAAGCTATTTCAAATTTTTGATCTGGCCAGAGATTACAGTCAAAATCTTCTTCTCCTAGGTTAATGGTCTCATAGATCTCATCCTGAATCAGATTTACATCAACGAATTGGTCCCTTTTTTTTCAAGATTGAAAATATTAAGATCAATGGTCATATTTCCAAATGAGAGTTTCATGAGTCCATTGCGACAATTGATTAGGGCGTTGGTGGTCGCTAAGAATAGTCTTCCTAAGATTATTGGAATGTGACCTTTTGGATTAATCACTAGTTCAGTCTCGAGGATCACAAAATCCACAGGATAAATAAAATTACTTACCTTGATTAACACATCTTCCACAACTCCTTTGGGGACCCTCACTAGTCGATCTGTCAATTGCAATGTAATTTCTGTAGGCTTTAATTCTCCTATCCCCAATTTTTCATAGACCGAATACGGTAGGATATTCACACTAGCCCCTAAGTCTAATAAGGCCCTGTCAATGATGGTTTCCCCAATAACACAAGAGATTGTAGGAGACCCTGGATATTTATACTTGACAGGCATGTGGCTTGATAGATATGAGCTTACATTAGTCGCCAAGAAGGCTTTCTTGGGAACGTTGGTGGTCTTCTTCTTTGTGCATAGATCTTTGAAAAATTTGGCATATGTGGGAACTTGTTGGATCATATCTAATAGAGGGATATTCACTTTAACTTGTTTAAACATCTTTAAGATTTGATCCATATGGGCTGAGTATTTGTTGGTCCTAAGTCTATTTGGAAAAGGAGCTACAGAATTGGTGGGTGATGTCTCGAATTGCTTAATCTCTGATGTGGATTCTTCCAGTGGCTTGGGTGGTTTGTTAATCTCTATTGACTCCTTAGACTTATCTGGATCCTCCAACTCGGTCTGATCAATTACTTGCTCATGAGGTGGTTTAGACAATGGTTCATTTTGATCTTTAGGTGTACCGACATGATTGTCTACTTATTTTCCAAACCTTAAAGTATGAATTGCATTTAATTGGTTGATCTGGGCTCCTTGTTGTGGTCCTTGATTGTTCTAGGTCCTAGGATTAGCCTCGGATTGACTCGGTAGTTTACCTTTTTCTCTTTCACTTACAGCCATGGCTAATTGACCAAATTGCATCTCTAAACAGGTAATAGCCTGGGTGTTGGAAGTTAGAAGCTGGCCTGTGGTCTGCATGAAGTTGTTTAGTGTAGTGTTGGTTCTAACCGATGATTTTGCTAGGATTTCCAGACTCTTTTCTAGTGAGTTAAGCTTTTGATCATAGCTGAAACCTGATGGGGTATTTGATGATTGAGTGGGTCTGGGGTTGGGTTGAGTGAAAGCAGGTCTAATTGAGTTTGACCCTTGTGATCAAGAAAAATTGGGATGGTTCCTCCATCCTGGATTGTATGTTGGTGCGTAGGGGTCATTTGTGGGTCTTTGATAGGCTGCATTCACCTGTGCTACTTCGTTCTTGGCTGGACCCATCAAGAAAGGATATCCTTCCATCGTGTGGTCATGGCATTACACCCATTGCAAGTTGTTGTTGCAACTTGGTTCACTTGGGTATATTCCTTGAGTTCTAGAGCCTCTATCCTACGGATCAAAGATGCGAATTTAGCCTCTTCAGCTAGGGAAGGTTGAACTTGATATACACCCCCTCTGGAAGGTGTGTGTCTATCGGATTCTCTAGTAATCTCTCATTGTAGGCTCTTTTCTGCTAGGTCCTCTAGAAATTGCCAGGCTTCTATGGGTTCTTTATTCATGAATTGACCCTGACACATTGATTCTAACATGGTTCTTGAGTTTGGATCTAGTCCTTCATAAATAATTTGGCATAGTCTCCAAGTTTTTATTCCATGATGTGGGCATTGACTCAAAAGATTCTTAAAATGATCAAAGCACTTCCAAAAAGACTCACCTGGTAATTGATAAAATTGATTAATTTCATTCCTAAATTTGGCAGTCTTATGGTGTGGAAAAATTTTTTTTAGGAACACTCTAACAAAACCCTCCCATGATGCGATGGATTGATTAGGAAGACTGTATAACCACTTTTTGGCACTATCCTTGAGGGCAAAGTTGATCAACCTAAGTTTTACAGCATCCTCAGTGAGTTATTAAAGCCGCATCGTGGCACATATTTTCTCAAATTCTCTCATAAAAATATATGCATCCTCAATTCTGATGAATTTGGGAAGCATATTTATGATCTGAGGTTTAATTTTAAAATTGACATCAGTTTGTGGCAGTCGAATACATGAGGGTTGGGCTATCCTAACTGGATAGCAAAGATCTTTCAAGATCCTAGGTTCATGTTCAGGTTCACCCATGGTGGGCTTAAGGTCTACTGGACTCGATGTAAAGTTTGGATCTATTCTCACTAATCGACCAGATAACCTTGTCCACGAAAAAATTTGAAAATTTTTAGTTATTTTTGCAAATTTTTTTTATTTTTTTATTATTTTTATTATTTTTTTAAAAAAAAAGAGAAAAGAATTCTAAAGATGGGGGCCTAAGAAGTCCTAAATCTAGAGATGATAGAGGAGCATTTTAATTAGGGTTAATATTTGTAGGTTAGTAGTCACGTTACTCAATCAATCCAAGCTAAGGGTAACCCTAGATTTAGACAGCTCCTAACTTGTTAAGGTTGCCTTTGAGCATTCCAGGTAAAAGACTAGCCACTCAACTGGCCAGATAAGTGTAAGGTTGGTGGGGGTCCCTCCGTTGCTTTCCTTAGACACCAACTAAGTTGGCCAGGTAAGCGAACGGAATCAATTAAATAACCACTTCCTTCAGGACGTAGTCCTTGAACCACTTTTCTAGACACCAGTCAAATTGACTCACCCTAACCCGATCTTACTCTTAGGATCTCTTATCCTATTGAGCTCGAAAGTCCTTAGGGGCCAACGTCTAATTGATTTTAAATTAAGGTTTAGGTCAATGCAATATGCAGGATGGTGGTTTGTGGGCCAAAGAAGGGTGATGAAATCCCCACCTTATCTTGTTTAGGGTTTGTGCCCTTAAGATGTTTTATGGATTTATGTAATGCAAGAAGAAAAGATGACCAGATTTGATAGTTAGTTAAGAGTAAATTGATTTATTTTATTTTTTAGGTTTTGTGATTAAGTATCTAATTCTTTGAGTAGATTATGTAGTGTCAATGTAAATTTTTTTTTTTTAAATAATCGTGCCTAGATCTTCGGCAATGGTGCTAAAATTTGATCGCTGCTGTAGGTGGTCAAGAATAAAAACCAACTCAAACTATATAGATAGGGTGAGTAGGGATCGTTTCCACGGGGATCTAGGACGATTATCTTTTTCTTTTAAGAAGAAATAAAAAGAGAATTGATTGTAGAAGGATTAACAAGAAATAGAATAGCAAAAAAAAATCAAAAGTGTAAATTAAATTATGAAAGAAAATAATTCAAAGAAATAATCCAGAAATTCTGAATCCACCATGCAAAGAGATTTATTTTTTTCTTTTTTTTTATATTATAATATTTAATTCTTGTAATTATGGTATTAGTATAGTTTATCTCTAAGGGATACGAACTGTATCAGTAGATCACAACTCGTCCTATTGGAGTATAAACTATCTAAATTCAATTACAAGATCTAAGATTCAATCTAACATACCACGATCTATCTCTTCAAAGCACGTGCCGTATCCAGGGATCACGGCACGTCAATAGAGGGTATAGGTCGTGTAAGCTGAATCAATACCTCAAAAGAAAATAAAAAGATATGAAATAAAAATATAATTTTATTGCATAAAAATTAAATACAAAAAGAAGAAAATAAAGACCCATTTACAGGCTTCATCATATTCCTGGATTGAAGGGACTTAGCCATGCATCAAGCTCTCTAGCTCCATAATCTCCTAATATTTGATCCCTAAAGCTCTTTGAATTTTTTCTTTATTTTTTCCTTGCTTTTTCTCTAATTTTTTTTCTTCTCCAAAGCTTATTCCCGGACCCCCTATTTATAGGTAATTTTTTCATATTTTTCTGATCACAAAAGGAGTCCTAAAACTCTTAGAAAATTTATTAATCTTCTAGAAATTTTTCTGGCTAACGGATCAAGCTTGGACCGCCCAGATCAGCTCAAAAATCAGAGTTATAATCCTTATCAGGGTCGGATCAAATGTCAGCTGTCCGATCTGGGTTCTAATGAAGTTCTGGCCATCGGATCGCACCCAGGATCTTTCTCTCGCTGTGAGCCGTGCCTGTGGACCGCGTAACTATTCCTGTGGACCACGTCCTGGCTTTGTGGACCGACCGATCGATCCATCGTGCACCGGAGATAATATTTTTTATTTTTTTAGGATATTTTAGCTCTATTTTCGCTTTGATTTTTATCTAAAAAATCAAAAAAAATATACATTAAATTTCTCAAAAAATTCTCTTCATTTTGGTGCTTAAATTGCTCAATTAAATTAACATCTATTTTTTTATAAATATATCTAATTTTATATTTTTTTTTAAAATCACTTATTTTTTAGAAAAATTTAATAAATTCATGAAATTAGGCTTTTTAAGAAGATGTTAGCACCATAAATTATCAAAAATATCTTCAATAAATATAAAAATATACCACTTATCAAGTAGTCCTATGGGATTTAAGAAGCTGAGTCTTTAAGTTTATGGCCATAGCAGTGTGATTATTGAAAAAAAAATTTTATGAGAATCACAAATAGACTCGAGCTAATTGAATCTATCACATGATCGATGATGAGGTTTGATGATTTATCCATGATCTGTCATCTGATCAGGACTCACGATAGAGGGACTGTATCATACGTTAACTGCATCTAGAGATTTATCACCTTTTATTCTGCTGGATTGTCACTACATACTACTAGGTATCACTAGTAGATTATGTGACCCATGAGCATCATCTTGATGATCGATGATCCTTGGTGGGTAGAGTTGGAATGGTTCAACCCATTGAAAAGAGTTTCAATAATATTGTGATAGAGATCATAATATATCTCAGTACCAGATAGAATAGAACCTATGGGGTCACACACAAAGATGCTTTTGACTGATCAGATGGTTGAATTATGATTATGAATCATGATAGGATTTGATTATCAATTTGACTGATGATTGATCCAATGCAAAAGTTGCATCAAAGAACTCGCTAAAGAGGCAGTGAGTTATAGGAGGATTAATAAGCAATTGGATTGCTAGTTGGCTCAATTTGATTAAGCTATAGGGCTTGCATTAAGTCTAATTAAATTAGATTTAATTTGATTTTACATGGGTTTGATTTGATCAAACCTAATTCGGTTATGAAATAACCAAATTGCATATGAGAATGATTCCTAATTGAATTAGAATTTGGATTTGACTTAATTTCTAATTAGACTAGGATGTAAATAAGAATATTTGAATTTTTATTTGGACTAAGAATACTTATTTTTATGGGTGTAACAAATTCTAATTAGATTAGGATTAAATTGAGTTTGACTCAAGCACCAAGAGAGAGTCCAAAAGGAGTAGGACTCCTCTAATTAGGTGACATCTAATCTAAATAGTTTGAGCTCTAAATCAGATTTAAATTTCTATCTATTTAGGTCTAATCATTTTCTAATATGATTAGGATTGGTTAGAGTTTTAATTATTTTAATTTAGCCACCTAAAAAAGAGTCCCATGTTCTTAAAACTCTTCTTTCATGCACCATAAAGCAAGCCCACGTCAACCAAATTTATGGATGCCACATCCTTTTATTTTTGTGTGAGTTTTTAATGTGTAAGAAGCTTTCAAAAACTCCTTCTTCCATGTGATATCTAGGCACAAACAAAAGAAGGGTGGGTGGCATGAATCATGGTAGAGTCCTAAGAGAATTGGACTCTTATTTTCTATCGAAACACCTTATCCTCTTAACCTATTTAAACATGGGTCATGAGGGTTGTTAGAACCTGATAGAGATCAAGTTATGATGCCACAAAAGGAGGGACTTGTGTGTGGAGAAAAATCAAGGAGAAGAGGGCACGGCATGAAGGTCATGGGCGTGAGAAAAGATAGGTGATATCCCTTCTTTCTTACCAACAACCAAAAGTTGGTTGTTAGGACATCTCTCTCTCTCTTTTGTCCATATTTGGATATGGGTTTCTCCTCTTCTCTTTATCTAAAAGTTGGACAAACTTTCTACATCTCTATTGCAGAGATTTAGTGCATGGGTTCTAGGAAGAAAAGAGAAGAAAGGGTTCTTCTCATGATCTCTAGCGTAGACATCAACATTCTCCTATGTTTTTCTTCTTCTCTAAGATTATCTTGAGAGAAAAAAAAAAATTCAACCATCAAGATGTGATCTTTGTAAGAGAGCTAGTATCTCGGTGAGATCAAGAAGCTTCTGATCAGATTAGAGTCTCGTATGTATACCCGTAGAGGTTGAATGCTTGTGCGGCTATAAGGGACCTTCAGAAGATATCCATAATCATCAGTTCGCTCGCGGTGAAGATCGATTCATGCCAAGGTATGCTCTCTATTTATTTTTCTCTATTTGATTACTGTATCTGAATCCTATCTCATATATAATGATCCTATTTATGGTTTTAAAATTTGATCTTATGCATGCTTAGATTAAATTAGATTTAATCTAAAAAATTTTAAATTTCGTTGCATACTCATTTTGAAAAATTTTTACATGTATGAAACCATGAAACTCCAATAATGATAACCACAGTTTCACATTCTGTAAAGCTAGAATATTATTTTCTATTAATAGTATGTCATCCACATGCAGTACAAGAAAGATGACCACAAAATCATTATCCCATTTGTAGACGTAAAGCTCTCCTCCATTCCTAATGCAGCCATGTGTTTTGATCAATTTATCAAAATGCATGTTCCAACTCCTAGATGCCTGCTTAAGTTCATAAATAGACCTATTTAGATTGCACACCTTAGACTCATCTGTGGATGTGAACCCTTCAGGCTGTATCATATACACCTCTTCTTCCAGCTCTCATTAAGGAAAGTAGTTTTGACATCTATTTGTCAGATCTCATAATCTATGTGTGCAGCTATAGCAAATATAATCTGGATGGACTTGATCATTATCACAGGAGAGAACATCTCATCATAGTCAATACATAATGCTGACGATAACCCTTGGCAACAAGAGAGGCTTTATAGGTCTCTACCTTCTGTCTGCTCCTCTTTTCCTTTTGAAAATCTACTCACACCCTATGGGTTTTATCCCTTCAGGTGGATCAACTAGTATCTGTTGGGTTTTGATGATGTAGTAAAATATAGATTTTAAATTTTTTTAACATACAAATAATAATGAAAACTAAGTTTAACAATTAAACTCATCCATCGAAACTCAAAAACCCCAGGAATCCCTTGACGATTACAACAAAAAAAAATAAAAACATGCATATGAGGAGAAGATTAGAAGTCATATACAACTATGAAGATCATGAACTAATTATTTTGAGATCTCCATGAGACTCCAAAGCAGAAGCCCTCCAACGGTGATCCACACAAGATTGATCAGGGCCCTTCCCAACTCGTCAAGGTGTTGCAGCCTTCTTTGCAAGTGCGCTGCCGATTGTCCTTCACAAGAACATGATACATCATTGCTTGTATACCTTCATGACCTCTACTAGGACCTCTCTAGGAATCCTTTTCCAAAGTATCAAACCACACTCTAATCAGATTTTATGTTCAACATATGAACAATCTGATTGTTAGGACAAGTATCTTACACTTTTCTTTTTTCTTCCTCTCTTCCTTTCTATGTTTCTCTCCCTTTTTTTTGCTATTTTTACTTCAGATTTTTACCACCTCTTCCTCATCTAATACCACATCCAAAATAAATTTTGGATAAATTTTATGTCATATGGGGCACCCCTTAAATAAAGGATGAAGGGGCGCCACACAAGACATCAAGGGGCTCCAACTCTTGGCATCCCAACTCCCTTACATGCTCTATATTAATTTTTGCATGTAATCCCATGGGTTAAGGCATGGAACAGAAAGAGTTTAATAAGTATAAGGACTCCTCCTCTGTGTAGAAAAATTTGGACATCAAAATATGGCGTGTGGAAAGGGAGAACGTGGAAATACCAAGAGTCCATGACAAGGTGGACTCTTCCATATCCAATGCATAAATAATGACTTTCATTTATTTGTGGCATTCAAACTCCTTGCTAGAGAAGGGCTCTTCCTTCTCTTCTATACCCATAATCCCAAGAGACATCTAATATCATGAGGATTTAAGAAACGCATGGAGAATATGAAAGGAAATAAGAGTCCAATGTAAAATGGACTCTCCATTTTCAATGCCAAAATCAAGGGACGTCCCACATTTATTTTTTGCATGGAGTTTCTTCCAAAAGAAGGTCTCTATCTCCTCTTCCACACCCACATTATCCCAAGGCATCATCACATGGCGCACAAAATTAAGGGACATGTGGATCATGTAAGAAAATTAAGATAAGTAAAGGAGAAGGACTCTTCTCCTTAACTTCCCAAAATAAATGTGATGCCCATAATTCTTTGGCATGTGATTTTTAGTGTGGAGGAGGTTGGTTCTATGTGGAATACTTCTATAAAATCAAATAAAATTAATTAATTAATTAAATAGTTCAAACCTAATCATATTAGGTCAAGGCAACAAGACTAGGTTAGCACAAACACCTTTGCACGGAACTCAATTGGGAACTTGGATTAATTCATGTGCTAGCAATTTAAATAACCTATTAAATTTATAATAAATTCAAATTAATTAGATCAAGACCAAATCTTTATTGTGTGTAACCTATTAGGTTCCAAATCTAGCCAGCAGTAGACCCAAACTCTGGACGAAACCCTAATCCGATTGGATTAGGTTAGTTCAAAAGTCTCAAGCAACTAGGACTCTTTCTAATTGATTTTAGAATTAAACTCTTTTAATTCTGTCAAGTCCACAAGTCAAGATTGATGTCAAGCAACATGTCATGACTAGAAAGATTTAAAATTTGATAGAAATATCAAAATTATCCTTCCGTGGTGAGGTACCGTGCAATTCAATCTTTCGATCACATAACAGCCCAGAAAGGCATGGGTATAGAAATATGTCAAACTCAAATACCTAACTATATGTATCTCGATCTGATGATAATGATGACTCAGTTGATGAATCAGTAGAAATTATTTCTACTATTCATCCCTGCTCAGGCCAGAGACTCTTAGAGTCACCATCCTATGAGATCACATGGGATGTTCTCTCCTCCTACAAGGAGTGATCGATTTCTTGTTGACCACTCACAACCTCCATGAACATTTTGTCATACCCAGAATATCCTATACACATCTCAAAGTAGTGTGCTAGAAAATAAACCAAAGTAAGGATCCATGCACACAAGGTACCATGGTGATCTCAGGTCAAAGGATCACATGCACCACTCCCACTGAAGAACCATCTGCTGACATGCTGTAAAGCTCCATCAGATTTTTTTTTGTAGGTCAGTTTAGTGAACTCATTCTCTAATGAGCACCTACATCCTTATATTAGTGTCACCATACAAGTGGTTGTGAGATCAACCACTCTCTCCATCGAGCATACATAGAATGTACTAGTCTTACCGGAGTCATTGATCTCCAACTTGATGATCCAATGACTGGCAATATTTTAGATTAAGGCTATCAAGATTTTAGGTTTCACAGGCATGATCTCATCATGGCTCTAAAATCATTATCCTAATCTATGGGGTTTATCATAATCATATAAAAATAATACAGTAAATGATAAAATATAGTACCTCATATAAATAAAATAACTAATATCATGCAAATGAGCAGGAAGATAATGAAGAAATATCTCATTGCATCCCATGCGATTGGCTTGTAGGACACAATTCTTTCAATCTCCCACTTGCACTAAAGTCAATTGCCCCTATACCTGATGCCCGTACAATCAGGATGGCGATTATACTGCTACTGTGTATGGCTCAGTGAATTGGTCCTATTATATTGTTCTTTAATATTAGCTCATTTTATGATCATATCATGAATGAGGTGAAAGTGCCTAGTATGTGCGTGGATACTCGGTGAGACCAGACCCAACTTAATGATGAACCCTTCATCAGGCACCTTTCCTAAGCAATCTTTACTAACAACATTTAATTGAAACAAATACAATATGCTGTTTGGAACTTTTCCAATTCATTACCCCTCTAGTACTTCTCAAATATTTGAAAATACTTTTCACAGTTTTCAAAAGATCATATCATGGATCAGTCTGAAATCAATGATTATATACAAGGTATAATTCACATCAGGCTTGGTACATTGAATGTATGGGTAAGTAAACACCTTTACAGCCATTCATGTTGAATCCTTTCAACATTAAATTTTATGTACCTAGACTGGGACAAACCCTACATCCATTAACATCTATCCCTATAGATGCCAAGTATATTAGATGCTTAACCCAAGTCTATTCCATGAAAACTTCTATGATAAGCAAGCCATTGACCGAGTGCAATATCGGGCTCATCATCCCAATATACTGTATGTCCCCCACATACATAACCAAGAAGTTGGTAGAACTCCCACTTATTTTCTTGCACACACATATGGTTTATCTATATTTGATAAAATCAAATATTTTGACTGTCCCATCAAAAATAGAAGTATCTACTCCTCATAAACTATCCGAATTTATAAAAACATTTACCCTCCTACTAGAGACAACTTCTCTAGATGGTGTATGGCAATAGCAAAAATTTGAATAGGTATCTTTGATAGCAACCTGTTGGGCCATACCCATAGGAGCTTCAACCATAGTCCAAACTTAGTTGATATACAGGGAGTCGATTTTGGATGTCAAGATTTTAGGCCAACTGTTAGAGTCTCTACTCATAACATTCTCCGAATGGATCAAGTAAAATATCATTCATAATGATGTATGGTGTACTGCCATTCATAATGACAAATTCATATTTTGAGTGGTACATTACTCACTCAAATTGACCTTTCGATGAGGAGGTGTGTATCACGGTCGTGCCTCATCACTGGACATATCTGATTGAGGATTAACTTGTGGACACTTCACAGGTTAAGATAGGATAGTTTATAGGTCTTGAACTTCTCAAGTTCAATTATCCTCCCACTGTCCCCTTTTAAAAAAAAAAAATTTCTAAAAGGTGGCATACCTACTGACAAAACATCTTTTGTCAAGTAGGATGGTAGAAATAGTATCTCATACTATTCTTTTAGGATAACCTATAAATTAATAAAAACTTGTTCTAGCACAAACTTATATATATCAACTCTTTTCACATAAGTTGGGCAACCTGTCTTTTGCCTTTTCCATATCTCATATAGAGTGTTTGTAATAGATTTTATCACATATGAAGTGTAATCTCTAGATCGAGATATTATTAGTCTTCGAACATCCATATGTTCATGACCTGATACCTTGTTTGCCCTGAGATATATGACCATCACATATTTATTTCTTATTCTCATAAACATAAAGAACATCATCATCGAGTGACTAAACATAAGACCATTATAATAAAACTATAGCCACAACGTTTACCGGATGCAGAGTAACTTTTACTCTTAACATTAATTTTAAAATTATGCTACAATAGCAAAAAATTTGAAATAATATTTTTAAAAAATTTAGCTCATATCAATGGTCTATTAGTCTCTAAATAAATAGGTTTCTACATCCTTAGCATCAATGGACTATCCATTAGTGCCAAAAGTAAGTAGTCACCTCACTTCAGCTTTATAGGTTCTATAGCAAACACTTTACATAAATAGAACCTATATAAGGTATCACATACCTAAAATTTTAAACCTGAAATACTCAATAAATTATTAATTTGTGTCACATACAAACTATTAGTAGATACAACTTTTGCATCCTGCTATTACTTCAACTTGCAAGACAATTCTTGCAATTTATTGCTCATCAAAGCTATAATGATATTAGATATCCTATAGTGAAGACATTCTTCACCTTCTATTCCTCAACCACTCCTTGACATTCGGTCAATTTTAAAGATATCCTAAGTAGTGAATGTAAAGATGTAAATGTATATATAAGAACATAAATAGGACTACTCATGATGACATGCACAAGTTAGATGAAGATTTTTATCAAATTGTGTCTCCCATTATTTTAACGAATTTCATAGCCCTCAGTATGAAATCAAAGAATCATATCATAAAGTTTCTTAGTGGGGTTGAGATCCCAATTCTTCATAAAAAGCCTTGTGAATAGCACAACAAGCTCCTATGAGTTCAAAGGTAAGTAACTCTTTACTAATTGCATCTCATGCAATTCTTAACATAACTTTTGCCTCTAAAATATTTATAGCCTTGTGGATAGCACAATAAACTATAGTATTTTAGTTAAATCATATCCTTCAATCTTATATGGTCATACCTGAATAATACTATCCTTGTGGATAGCACAACAAGGTAGCACTACCAGAATATGCCATAAGCATCACTAGGTCAACATCATACCAATCACTATAGTAAGCCTTGTGGATAGCACAACAAACTCACTACAGTTCTTGATATACTCTATTGACTTAGTATGAGCTAAATGCAATTAGCTTCATAATGCACCAAGACAGTATTAAGCCAATCTCCACAGCAAGCTTTATGGATAATACAACAAGCCTACTATGGTTCTTGACATAATAGTAACTTAGCATGAAAGAAGGCATGGTTAGTATTCTTAACACTTCGCCATTAAGACTTAATATAATTTAGCTGAGGGATTTAGATCTCAAGCACATCCTAAATATTTAATCATGCATCATATGCAATTTAAATTCTAATTTTTTTTAACTATCAGCATATATGAGCATATCAAGGAAAACAAATAGTTATGGACTTTTGAAAAAATCATCCGAGCCACAGGATGATCCTTGGGTCTAACCCCAAGTGTATCATATATTGAACCATCTCATGGTCAATCTTAATGTGCCTCAGCTCTCCAAAAGCCTGATAGTCCTGTCTTCATCATCATGAAGACAACTATGAATGCTTGATCTTTTATTTAAAAATAGAATGAAATAATTTCAATCTGTTCTCAAATAATTTTTTTTCTATAATTTTACATCATTATGTAAAAATTTTAATCAACAGTTGTGAATATAGAAAGAGAGATTTAGCTAATAATATAATGCATCAGGAACGCCCAGCCCCTATTACAACTCTTGCAGATGTATTAATATAATCAACTAGCATGTAAGCATTCATGCATATATCCATCACATGGATGTTCCATAGTCCATAACAAATCAACATAACATTTCATAACAATTATAAAATATTATAACAAACAACTCATATTATTTCAATTGTGATATCATTCAAATACATGTCAATTATGATGTTCAAAAATATGGGCATAGGACCCATCTTTGGGTTTTCGATTCGGATTCAATACTTGATCCAAAGATCAATATTAGGTCAATCATTTATCATCCATATGATTTATGTTGACCAATTCTTAAGTTAAACCTAATTCAATTAGGTTAACTCAAATTCGGTCACCCATAACTCAAATCCTAATCTAATTAGGTAAATGACAAAATTTGATTAACCAAAATTAAACTTAGCTTCTAATCAAATTAGAATAATAATTTTGGTTTAATTTATAAATATTAATTCTAATTATATTAGAATAATGAATTATAGTTAAACCAATCTATTGGTACAAAAATCTTAATTGATATCTGATGCATTCTTTTCATGACCAAAATTTTTTGACCCCATGCATGCCTCAGGCAACAACTAAGATGGTCGACCCACAATGGTGAGTCTCCGATAACATCGTGGTCAGCCTTTGGATCTTAAGTAAATGCATCAAATGCAAAAATTTTAATCCTTGATAATGTACATCCATATGCAGCATTCTAAGGCCCCTGCGCATCTCATACACTAAATTTCAATTCCATCAAAAAATAGATCATAGGATCTAAATTAAACTTATCACACAAGTCTATAAACCATGGAATTTCATATCCAAGGGTCGACCATGAATCGATAACACTTTATCAATAATAAAAATGTATTAAAATCATCAACAAAATATCAATCAGAAAAACTGATTTTGACATAGTTCGAACTGGATCTAATCCATATCGCAAAAATAACATGAAATTTGACTGAATCTATCAAACTTGGCTCTGATACCACTATTGAATTTTGATGACATAGTGAAATATAGATTTAAATTTTTTTTAACATACATACAATAATGAAAACTAAGTTTAACAAATAAACTCATCCATCGAAACTCAAAAATCCTAAAAACCCCTTGACGATTACAATCAAAAAAAAAACAAAAATATGCATATGAGGAGAAGACCAGAAGTCATATACCACCATGAAAATCATAAACTGATAATTTTGAAATCTCCATGAGACTCCAAAGTAGAAGCCCTTCAACGGTGATCCACATAGAATTGATCAGGGCCCTTCCCAACTCATCATGGTGCTGCAACCTTCTTCGCAAGTGCGCTGCCGATTGTCCTTCGCAAGAACACGATGCACCATTACTTGTATGCCTTCATAATATCTACTAAGACCTTCCTAGGAACCCTTTTCTCAAAGTATCAAACCATACTTGAATCAGATTTTATATTCAACACATGAACAATCTGATTTTTAGGACAAGTATCTCATACTTTTTTTTTCTTCCTCGCTTCCTTTCTATGTTTCTCTCCCTTTTCCTTTCTATTTTTACTTCATATTTTTATCACCTCTTTCTCATCTAATCCCACATTCAAAACAAATTTTGGATAAATTTTATGCCATATGGGGTGCCCCTTAAATAAAGGATGAAGGGGCGCCACACAAGACATCAAGGGTGCCAACTCTTGGAATCCCAACTCCCTTACACACTCCATATTAATTTTTGCATATAATCCCATAGGTTAAGGCATGGAATAGGAAGATTTTAACAAGTAGAAGGACTCCTCCTCTATGTAAAAAAATTTGGACACCAAAATATGGCATGTGGAAAGGGAGAATATGGAAATACCAAGAGTCCATGACAAGGTGGACTCTGCCATATCCAATGCATAAATAAATAACTTTCATTTATTTGTGGCATTCAAATTCTTTGCCAGAGAAGGACTCTTCCTTCTCTTCTGCACCCATAATCCCAAGAGACATCTAATGTCATGAGGATTTAAGAAATGCATGGAGAATATGAAAGGAAATAAGAGTCCAATGTAAAATGGACTCTCCATTTTCAATCCGAAAATCAAGGGACGTCCCACATTTATTTTTTGCATGGAGTTTCTTCCAAGAGAAGGTCTCCATCTCCTCTTCCATGCCCACATTATCCCAAGGCATCATCACATGGCACACAAAATTAAAGAACATGTGGATCATGTGAGAAAATTAAGATAAGTAAAGGAGAAGGACTCTTCTCCTTAACTTCCCAAAATAAATGTGACGCCCATAATTCTTTGTCATGTGGTTTTTAGCATGGAGGAGGTTGGTTCCACATAGAACACTTTCATAAAATCAAATAAAATTAATTAATTAATTAAATAGTTCAAACCTAATCACATTAGGTCAAGACAACAAGACTAGGTTAACACAAACACCTTTGCACTGAACCCAATTGAAAACTTGGATTAATTCATGTGCTAGTAATTTAATTAATCCATTAAATTTATAATAAATTCAAATTGATTAGATCAAGATCAAATCTTTATGGTGTGTGACCGATTGGATTTCAAATCTAGCTAGCAATGGATCCAAACTCTCGACGAAATCCTAATTCGATTGGATTAGGTTAGCTCAAGAATCTCGATCAACTAAGACTCTTCCTAATTGATTTTAGAATTAAATTCTTTTAATTTTATCAAGTTCACAAGTCAAGATTGACATCTAGAAATGTGTCATGACTATCCAAAAGATTTAAAATTTGATAGAAATATCAAAATTATCCTTCCGTGATGAGGTACCGTGCAATTTAATCCTTCGATCACACAACATCCCAGAAAAGCCATGGGTATAAAAATATGTCAAATCCAAATACCTAACTATATGTATCTTGATCTGATGATGATGATGACTCGATTGATGAATTAATAAAAACTATTTTTACTATTCATCTCTGCTCTGGTCAGAGACTCTTAGAGTTACCATCCTATGAGATCACCTAGGATGTTCTATCCTCCTACAAGGAATGATCAATCTTTGTTGATCACTCACAACCTTCATGTATACTTTGCCATACCTAGAATATCCCACACATATCTCAAAGTGGTATGCTAGGGAATAAATCAAAGTAAGGATCCATGCACATAAGGTATCATGGTGATCTCAGGTCAAAGGATCACATGCACCACTCCCACTAAAGAACCATCTGCTGACATACGGTAAAGCTCCATCAGATATTCTTTTGTAGGTCAGTTCAGTGAACTCATTTTCTAATGAGTATATATATCTTTTATTAGTGTCACCACACAAGTGGTTGTGAGATCAACCACTCTCTCCGTCGAGCATATATAGGATGTACTAGTCTTATCAGAGTCATTGATCCCTGACTCAATGATCCAATGACTAAGAATATTTTAGATTGGAACTATCAAGATTTTAGATCTCACTAGCATGATCTCACCATGACCCTAAAATCATTATCCTAATCTATGAAATTTATCATAATCATATAAAAATGATATAGTAAATGATAAAACATAATACCTCATATAAATAAAATAACTAATATCATGCAAATGAATAGAAAAATAATGAAGAAATATCCCATCGCATCCCATGTGATTGGCTTGTCGGGTATATTTCTTTCAATATCCATACACCATTGATCTTCATAGACTCTATCTCAGACTTCATGGCCTCTAGTTATTTTTGAGAGTTGGCCCTTTGCATGGCATATATATAGATGATCGGATCTGTTGGGATGCGCAGGGGTTTCATACATGCATTTTAAAAATTTTTTAGTGAAAGAATATTAGATTAAACTATTTAATCTATAAATACATGCATAAGATCATATCTTAAAATTACTATAAATAGATCGATGATATAAATTTATATATATAAAAATTTGAATCTAAAATGAAAAGCATGTGAACCAAAAATAGTATTTAGTAATAGATCTAATCTACCACTTCTAGATTTTTGAACTCAATACCTTAGCATGGGTAGTCAAACTCCATGATTAAGAATGTAGATTTAAAAGTTCTCTCTGATCGCTCACAGCCACACAAGCATCCGACCTCTACGGATGGTCCACACGAAGTCCCTCGAACCGATCAGCACTTCACGGGAGTGCTAGCTCGCGCAGTCAGCTTCTAATGGTAGATTTGACTTGATCTCCTTCTTTGATCATCTCAGACCTTTCTGATGTTGAAGATGGATTAGAGGAGGATGTTATATGGTAGAGAAAAATCAGATAAAGACTCTCTTCTCTTTGATTTTTTCCTCACCCAAAAACCTAGAATAGTTCTAAGTCTCTCACCCGAGAGGAGAACGGTCTCCTCTTTTGTTCACGCCAAGAAAGAATGAAACCCACCCAAAGCTCACATCTTAAAGAAGGATTTTCACCCCGCTTTCTCTCTAGTATCTCATGGTGAAAATCTCTCTTCATTTGGTGTACAAAAATGTGGCTTTTTTATGATTGTCGCACAAACCAGATAAGACAGGATAAGGGCTAGGTTTGTTGCAATTCAAATCATTTTGAATTTCAATTTAATTCTAACCTTTTTTTACCCTTATCTAACTTAAAAAGAGACTTACTAGAGAAAATTAGGTATAAAAATCAATTGGGAATACTTCTCTTTCTCATACACAATAGGCACCTTCAGAAACTGCCAACGTATGGAAGGATTTGGATAAGGTTTTAAGTTGAAATTCAAATCAATTTGAATTTAAATTAAAATCAATAAATTTTTATCCTTAATGTATGACAAAAGAAAGATTATTTTTTAATTTTCTTATATACAAAATAATTTTATATGGTGAGAAAAAGTGTGAGACAATTTGGGTGGTGTAAGGGAGAGAATCCCACTCATTTGGGACTCTAGGGTTTAACCAATTGAATTTCTTTCAAATCTAATCCAATTAGACTCAAATAAAATATGATGAATCTAATTTAATTAGAATCTCATAATTTTAATTAAATTTAATCAAATTAATAAATTAATTGAGTCATAGATCTGATCAAATCAGGATCATTTCTTCCTTATCGATTAGGTCATCTCATAACCTAATTAGACTTGACCAGATTGAATCCAATTTAATCAAACTTGATTCAGACTTTAATACTCAATTAAATTGAGCTAATTAATAATTTAATCACTAATTAAGGATCAAAAAATCATAGTATCTGTCTGATTGATGTAGTACTCTATCAGATCTCCTTAATGGTGTCTCTGTTGTCTCAGAATTCGATTCTCCAATCAAATTTGATTCTGTGTGTGTTAGTCCTTCCACCTCATGAACTTTATCAAATTCAATTTTACAGACATTAGTTCCTTCTTCAAGAAACTCTTTTTCCAAAAAGACTACCTTGTTGCTGACAAACACATTTTGTTCTTCAATGAGGTAGAAGTAGCACCCTTTAATTGTCTTTGGATACTCTATAAACAAGCATTTATCAGACTTTGATCCAAGCTTATTTATCTTTAAATGCTTGACATAAGCTGGACACCCCTAGATCCTAAGGTGTGAGAGCACCGACTTATGTCCAGTCCATATCTCATACGACGTTTTATCAACAGACTTACTCGGTACCTTATTTAGTATATAGCAGGCATTTTCTAGAGCATATCTCTAAAAGAAGATTGGCAAAGATGCAAAGTCCATCATAGATCGGACCATATCTAATAAGGTTTGATTTCTCCTTTCAGACACCCCATTATATTATGGCATTCTAGGAGGGGTCCACTGTGAGAGAATCTCATTCTCTTCTAGATATATCAGAAAGTCACTGATGAGGTATTCGCCTTCTCAATTTGATCGAGGAGTCTTAATACTCTTTTCAGTCTGTTTCTCTACTTCACGATAAAATTATTTGAATATTTCGAATGATTCTGATTTATACTTCATAAAATAGACATACCCATACCTCGATAGGTCGTTAGTAAATATAATGAAGTAGTAATATCCTCCTCTGACTCCTATGTCCATAAGTCCATATACATCACTATGTATTAAACCTAGGACATCATTGGCTCTTTCACCCTTTTTCATAAAAGATGATTTAGTCATCTTACCAAGTAGATAGTATTCACAAGTTGGTAATGATTCACAATCATCAATTTTAAGAACACGCTCTTTGATTAACCTATCAATCCTATTCTTATTCACATGACCTAGCTTATAATACCAAAGGTAGGGTTCACTGACATTATCTATTTTAGGATGTTTACTAGATGTGTATATTACACCAACAGACTATGATAATATGTATATGATATGTCTTAATTGTCCTCGCATAATTATAGTATCATTCACAATGTGATATCATAAAAATTATCCTTTATTATAAACTTAAAACTAAGTTTGGCCAAAAAACCTATAGAGATGACATTCATCAAAAAGAAAGGACAATAATGACAATCATCTAACATGACACTATTAGACTCGAAAATAAGCTACAAAATTCTCAAAGTCAAAATTGGAACAAGACTTCCATCTCCAATATTCAGGAACCGCTCTCCTTCTTGAAACTTCCTACTTACCTGCAGTCCCTGCAATGAATTATATATATTAATCAAAGTTTCGATATCCAATACCCAGGTAGTAGTATCATAAATAAAAAAATTATAAAGAGTTTTCATATAAGTACTTTGTGAAGCAACCGATTGCTTATTTCTCTTGTTCTTAGGCCTGTTTGGGTTAAGGGTAGTTATATAAATAGGATAATTTCTTTTTCAATGATCCAGCTTCTTACAAAAGAAGCATTCCGCCTGGCTCTTATCAACTTTCAACATTTTGGTCTGCTTTGGACCAATGACATGATTTTTCTGCACCTTCTTCTTCTTTCGTCTCTTAAAGGATCGATGACCTGCAAACGAACCTTCCACTACATGCATCGGCTCTTTCTGAAGCTGGTGGACCTTCTCGAATGTTTACAATAATCTTAGCAAATCATGATAGTTCACTACATGCTTAGTCATTTTATAATGACTCAAGAAGGGTAGGTAGGATTCCCGTAGCAAATTGAGGATCATTGCCTAACTGTTCATGCAACGAAAAGCCAAGTTTGCTTAGGCATTCAATCTGCTCAATCATGTATAGTATATGATCAGTGACTGAAACTCCCTCAGTATATGGGTATTGAACACTGCGTAGGAGGTTTTGTCTCTCTGCATCCTCAGAGGTGCCGAAGGACTTATTCAACATTTGAATCATCTCCTTTGGCTATGCATCCTCGAACTTATGGCTAAGTTCGTCGTTCATGACTACCCTCATCACGTAACGCACAGTCGTGTAGTCATTGAGCTACTTCAAGTAAGTGTCTATCGCAGCATGAGAAGCATTGGCAGCATGTTCTTCGGGTGCCTCATCTGAAAACACATACAATCCTTTCGTGCTCCAAGATGATCTTCAACTTTCGATACCAGCTATCGAAGTTAGGTCTGATAAGCTTATCACTATCCAACAGTGAATGAAGTGATAGTGTGTTGGCCATAGCTGAAAGAAAAACCAAAAATCTATTAGTATATAAATTATTTTTAATCTTAAAGATTTAAACTTTAGTCTAAAGGTTCTCCCAGTATTTTATACAAATTGATAGCCTCTACCTCCAATTCAAGAAATTATATTAATTTCTTAGCGGGTACTAAAATCCATACAGACTACATTCGAATCCAAGTGTAGCTCGGCCAACCCTAGTACATCCATGGGTAAGTTCATAACTAATTATTTCTTTAAACAACTTCTAACAATTAGGTTTTACCCTAGGCTTCTCTTCAGCAAGCATGTGACATCTCCACTAAAAATTCTAGTTAGGTCCAACCATTAACATGACTACACCAAGCGCGTCCAACAAATAAATGTCCAGGCCCAAGTATGGCTTGACCAACCTGAGCATTGATCTAAAAGGCACAACAAGATGGTCATATGATGAATGATAATCCCAATATCTAATAGACACCAAGCGTGTGGCACCTCCAATGTCTATTTGAAATATTGGACTCATTATCACGCACCTTAATGGGAGGCTATGAATAAGTTATCTTCATAACTGTATCATTTTAAGGACCTAATAATTTAAAGAATTTGATTTTATTGATTTGAGAATAAGAAAAAAAATTTGACTTGTAAGTCGTAAATCCTCCCACTAACTTCACCAAGTCATGTGGAGGATTAGATACAAGCTGATCTAAAGACATCTAAACAAGTCATACTGATTTACCTTGATGGCATGTGAAAGAAGAGTGCCCTATAATCCAATCACAAGTGTGTTATGATGGAACTAATCTTTATAATTTTCCAACTCGTGAAATGGCATTTATTATTTGAGGTATTGATTCATCATATTAGCTGCATCTTATTATGTCTAAGATTATGATGAACCCTAAAGATTAGGACAGTAATTTTAGGAGACATGAATGGGTCATGCTAGTGAGACCTAAAATTCTAAAACCCTAATCTTAAACATTCCTGATCGTAGAAGTATTGAGTAGGGGATTAATATTCTGGATAGACTGGCACATCTTATATATGCTCGATAGAGAAGATGGCAGATCTCACTAACCACTTATGTAGGACACTAATACAAAGATGTGGGTGCTCATTTGGAAAATGAGTCCACTGAATTGACTCAATGAAAGAGAACATCTTATGAAAATCTTACTTGCATGTCAAAGATGGTTCTCTAAGTGAGAGTTGTGCAAGTAATCCTTAGACCTGAGACCATCATAGAATCTTGTGCACATAAACTCATATTTTGGTTCATACCCAAGCATGGCATTAAGACATGTACGGGGTGTTCTGGATATGGTGGAGTGTATATGGAGGTTGTGAGTAGGTCAACATAGAATCCATCACTCCTAGTAAGAGGAGATCGCATCCTGTGTATTCTCAATCCTAGATGACTTGAAAAAAATATTTTGGCCAAAAGCGGAAAGGAGATTAAAAAAAATTTTAAATATTTCTTCATTGGAGTCATCATTGATTAATTGAGTATTGATATGAATATGTGTTTATGTGGGACATGATTCCATACTCATGAACATATTCAGGATGCAAGGATGATCGAAGGATTGAATTATATGGTAACTTACCACTGAAGGATATATTTGATATTTTTATCAAAATTTTATATCTTTTGAATAGTTATGATATGTTGCTAGACATCAATCTTGACTTATAGATTTTTGATCAAATTAAAAAGTTTAATTCGATCGCCAATTAGAAAGGATTATAATTGTTGAACTCAGGTTAGATCGATTGGACCTAAATTGATTAGATTGAAATCTAATTAAATTTGATCAACTTATATCCAGACCTACTATCAGTTAGATGTAGAATCCAATGGGTCATACACATATAAAAATTGGCCAAGGACCCTTTTGAAAAAGGTTGATTGGAATTTTAGATTCAATCAGAGCTCTGGTAAGCATGCTAGCACGTGTGGAACCCTTGCTCCTTTGGGGGTCAATTTGATCTCATCTCTTGCTAATTAGCTAGTCCAATTTAGTGGGTATTTGGGTCAAGTCATGCCACCTAGAAGCAGCTCAAATTGGGGTACCACATTCTATTTTAACGCCAATTATGAAGAGTCCAAGTTGTGAAGGACTCTTGGTGCAAAATAGGTTTTGCGTACAAGTGTTGGCATGGGTAGAAGAAAAGAGTCCTTTTGGCATGGGATCAACATACGTGTTGTAGCCCATATTACCTTTCATCTTCTAGTGCACATCTCAAAGCATGATATATTTTTTTTTCTAGAATTTTTGAGGTGGAGAAAAATTGGAAAAAGGAAGGAAGTCTCACACGTGCGCGCAGAAGCGTGGCATCTCTCCAAGATTTGGAGAGTCTTTCTCCTTATCAAAGCTTTCAAAATAGAATGATTTTTAGTGATAATGTTTCATATTTAACAAGCTAATTTTGATAATTTTTTTAAATTTTTTTCAAACTTATCTGGATGCCAAACGGATGATATAAGTTCCTCCTCATGCCTAAGCGCATGGTGATCAGACTTCACATGAAAGGATATGAGAACACATCCATTTGTGAGAATTTTTATCTATTTATTATATGTTCTAGAGTTAAGATTGAATCCTCTATCCATGTAGATTTTTGAGAATTTTTTTGATTTGAGAAGGGATACGAAAACATCCCTTCTCTGGTCATACATGCAGAGCAGGGTGCTGATCAACGTATCATTGATAAGAGTCCTTCTGTTTGAAGGAACTCTTATCTTTGATAATCATATCAGATAGGCCTCTTAGATGAGCTGCATCACTTTCTTTTAGCATCCCTTTAGTGGCTATAAATTGGTCAGGGCACTGGTGTTCGAGGAATTCAGAAAGAGTTTTCAATTTTATCTCCATTGCTCTCTTTTCTTTCTTACAACCTATCTTAGTTTTAGGATAAGGCTTTGGGATTTAAGACAAAGCCTTATCTGATCCTAACAAGAGTTTTGAGGGTCCTAAAGAATGAGGATCAAAAGTCTAGAAGAGGCTCTGAGATGATAAAATCAGTTTCTTGGAGAAACTTGACGGATATGAGGCTAGTCAAGTTCTAGTGGCTAGAACTCTTGAAGCAAGGTGAAGAAGGAGCGCTGTCCTTGGTTCAGTTTTTGTGTGGATCACCGTTGGAAGGCAGACACTTGGATGCCTTATGAAAATTAGGATTAGCGCTATAGATATTCTTCTTATCCTAATTTATATTTATTATACTTTGATTATTATAGTCAATGGTTTTTGGGCATTGGGATTTTCGGTGCATCGGATGTTTTAAATAAAAATTTTAAACACCTAACCCTTCCACTGCATTACCGAAACCCAATAGCATGGATCAGCTCGAATCAACTAGTAACCTAATCAAAACATAATCTACCATGTTGGTCAGGTAAGTGAGATAAGTGGAAGGGATATGCTATTAGCTCACCGTAGACGCCATCTAGATAAGTAGCTCCCAATTAATAACCACTTGATCAAAACTGTCAGACTTACCTTAGACACCAACTGATTAATGAGTTTCGATTTGATTCACCAAAAGATTCAAGCTCAACCACTGAGCCATGATCATGGTCCATTTATTAAGGTCAAAAATATAGACTTGATCAAGCTTCAACTATTGAGGTTGATCTATAGAAATATTGACCTAATCTAATTCAACTCTTGATTAGATTTAATCAATTTTTCTATTTGATCCATATTTATTTTTAACCCTAGATCTAACCCAATAGAAGAACCTGATTTAGCTAACCTATTGTCCATCGATTTATGTGGTGTCTTAGTAATCTTCAATTCTCAAATGTAGATTGTTTAAACTTAATTCAAAATTAAGTGTGTGAAATGTGTATTTCAGTTTGTAGAATTATTCTATCAGGATTTCAGATGAAACATACCATATATTTCAAGCCATGAAAATAAATTTTTATAATATATTTAACAATTAAACAAGCACAGGTATGATCTAAACTTCATACATACATTACATGCATCATGACAACTTTTAGATCAATACCGATTACATCTAATGTAACATGGCTTTCAGATTCTAAAATAATTTTATATCTGAATTTATCTAATTGTAATGAATCATTAATTATTTTAGATCTAATTTAAACTTATTTATGATTAAAATAATTCATAGAAATCTATTCATTTTCTTCTTCATGAAACTAGATCACAATGACACCGCTACACATCATAAGAGAACCCGTCGAATGGGCAAGAAAGAAAGATTAATCCCTTCAATCTCTTATGACTGAACAGTCTAGTGATCTCATCAATCTGAGTACTGAGCTACTAAGATCTGAAATATTATTTCATATGCAATCACATCAATATATAATTTTGATAAAATAATTTATGTCATGAATATGCCTTTGAACTCATCAATCATGTTTTTCATCTAATCTAATCAGATTTGATGCATCATATATATCATATCAGATCTAAAACATATCTTATACTAATTATAAAATATCAATTTTAAATTTAATATCATATAAAAAATTAATTGATGCAAATATGAATGCATGAAGATTAATTTTCTGGTTAAATCTATTTTGACGTTCTACAAAATTTTATTAAAAATTAAATTTAAAAATCTATCAAAATAGATTCAATTCAGATCTAAAATAAGTCTAACTTTATAACCAAAATAATAATATTAAAATACTATTAAAATTAATTTAAAATAAATTTTAAATTAAATTATTATTTTAATAAAATTTAGTAATAATAAAATTCTGTTATAATAAATTTATAACAAATCTTAACCAACTATTGATTAGGTTCTTCTAATCCAATCAAAATTAGATCATAATTTTTTTTTAAATAGATTTAAATTAAATTTAATAATTAATATAAAATTTTAATTATATATAATATATAAATAATTTAAAAAAATTAATTATGCATTCATGTATCAAAGTCTAGCTCTGATACTAGTTGAAGGGAAAGAGAGTCTATTTCTATCAAAAATGCAATGGATAACCAGGGTTGCATCTAAAATTTTTTTATATCAGCTAACTAAAGATTAGATCTTTATCTAATTTATAGTGGAACAGGGATCAAATCTCTAAAGATTCTAAATCCAAAGCCTCACATAGGTCTGAATTCACAAACCCTCTATTTCGCGCGCACTCCAAGCTTCATAAGAAAGCAGAATAAAGCCTCAGATTGAAATACCTTCGCAAGACACCAAAGGAAAGGAAGAGAGCCTCTAGTGTGACACCTCACACCAGCAAAGGGGATGCCCAAAGGAGGCCCACGGCAAGAAGGAAGGGGCCGGCAAGAGAGGGGAAACGCCAAGGGTAGGATGCCCACTGTGCGTCATGCCTCTCTCTCTCTTTCTCTCTTTCACACAATCTAATTATTATATTTCATAGGTAGAGATCCTCCTTATTTATAGATGATTCTCCATGACCCATAAGATTAAGATTTTTAATTCAAACAAGCTTTGAATTAATCCATAACTTATCAAAGAAGGAGCCCCAATAGAGATAAGATTGGTGCCTAATTAGGTGCCTACATGCACCCATGCCCATACCCCATGTGGGGTGGCAACAACCAGCACCATACCTGATGTTGGTCAGCCATGGAGGTTAGAGAGTCTCAGTAAAAGTGGACTCTAAGGATCTAATCCAAAAATGGATCAATTCGAATCAAATTCGAAGCTGTTTTGAAACAATTCGAAAAGGCTATCAATCCTAAACTGTTTAGAATTTAAGATCAAGTCTAACTTAGATTTTTAAATCTAATTAAGTTTAATTAAATTAGATCTAATGTAAAATTAATTAGTACTTAAATCCAATCTCTCATAGACTCTTTGGATCATAGATCAAAAACTGTTCATCTCCAAAATTGAACCTGAACCTTATGCTAGTGCTAGCTAGACATAGTCAACTGTTTAATCCCGTATAACCCATAATTTAATTCTTAATCAAATTAGTCTATATGCTCAATCAGGTCACATACTTCTAAATTAGACATATAAATATAGGTCAATACTTTTCTACGTCGTCTGACTTTTATATAAACATAAGTTTGAACACTAATCCGGTAGCATAGGAGCTGTTTCCTATACTAATTGAAGATACCATCTAGCAATGGTTCCCGACATCCAAATAGGTCGAATAATCACAAAGCAATATTCAAGAACTTATGTATATGGTTACCGCATAATTCTTCCCTTTGACCCTGAATGCTTTAGGATGATCTAGAGTTAACTATCAACCCGGACAATATCATCCATATTGTATTTCAACCTTTCAAATCCATCACATAGATTGTCCTAACCAAGATTTTACTAAATTAAAATATAACGATACATCAACTCCAATAATCCGAAGAGGTTAATCCTATCTTGATCCATACACAAACTTTGCAAGTACTTGACTGTACCCAATAGCCTTCCATCACTGTATTAGAAATACAGATAGTCTGGCACCAAAGCATAGTGAGTTGCTTACAAGTCACTATGGTTATCTCAGGTCTGAGGGATACTTATGCCTATATGCTTCACGAGCAGCTCTTGACAGCAAAGTGCTCAGTAGGTGAGTCATTTTTTCAATGATGATGTACTCTTACATCTCATCTGTATGTCATACCAGTATCTCCACACTCCTTGGTTAAGAGGACAACCAACCTATATGGTATACAATGACCTCCACTCGATAAACATCATCATCCTGTAACAATGTATCATTTGATCACGAACATATTTAAGAACTAAACAATAAATCCTCCTTTATCAATTAATTACATAGTTCTAAAGACTTCATCACAACACAAGAGTTCTACATGGAATATGTAACTTTATGATGAATAATGCCAAAATATTTTTTATTTATCAATTAATAATTCATATACAAAAAAAATATAATCATCCATATGATTGATTTTAGGATATATTTTTTAATAGTACAAGGTCCTTGTTGATGCCAAGCAACCACACAGATCGTCCGACCTCTACAGATAGTCCACTCGAAGCCCCAAACAAATCATCTTTCCCAAAAATGCTAGCTCGTGTAGAAAGCTCTGAATGGCTGATGAAGACTCTTTTCTTTGAATCGCCTAGACTACTCCAAATTAGAAGATGCAACTTATCAAGGAGAAGGTGGTGTGGAAGAAAGAAAACAAGACTCTCTTGTGTTTTTCTCACACAAAACTAGAGCAACCAGAAACCTTAGACCCACCCTAGACCTCATACCCAAGAAGAAGATCTCTTCCTCAGTTTCTTATGCATGAAAGTCCACCCCCTCTCTGATTTTTCACACCCCCTCTCTGAAGTTCCTCACACCAAAGATCTCTTCTCATGGGGTGCACAAAAAAATCCCTTCTTAAGGTGGCATCTCATGAAGGATAAGGATAGAGTTTGGGTAGTTTGGTTCAAGTTCAAACGATGGTTGATCTTATCACCAATTCAAATCAAATTTGAATTGAACATTGAACCAAACTTAATTCTTATCTTAGAAACTCAGAGAGGGTGGGTGACAACCATCAAAATGGCACAAAGAAATCATGCAAAACTCATTTTGAGCATGAGAGAAGAGGTGATCGGTGGCAAAGAAGAGTCCAACAAATTTTGGACTCTTGGTTTTATTCTGATTTCAAACCTTTTTGAACTCAAACTTAAACCAATCAAATCCTAACCCAAAAGAGATCAAAAGTAGATTTCAAACTTCTTCTAGGTGAGAGAAATTCCATGCACAAAACTTTTTCACACGTGAAGAAATAAATGGCGCAGGAAGGGTGGTGTAAGGAGCTTTTGCAATATGAATTTGAATTTGAATTCTTATCCAATTAGGTACTTGATCCAACCAAATTAGGTTAGACCCAATTAAATTACCTAATCTAATTAGATATCAAATGATCTAAATTAAAGTCTAATCAAATTAGAAATTAATTGAGCTCGAATCAAGAATCAAACATTCTTAGCCATTGGGTCATCTTATAACCTAATCGGATCAAACCAAATTGAATCTAATTCAATTAGATTTAATCCAAACCTCAATGCTTAATCAAATTAAGCTAATTAATAATCTAATCATCAATCAATCTTTTTACAATTTACTAACAATTAGTGAATTAATTTATTGCAGCTCTTATAGAAGTTTAATCATTAATCGAATTGATGATTATATCCTAGAATAATTCTCAATCATTGATCAGCCACATGATCAATCAAAATTTTTTTTTGAGTGTGATCTTATAAGTTCAAACCTAAGCTGGTAGTACAGAAATGATCTTTCTATACCAATCAAAGTGACTATCTAGTAATGGTACCCAACGTTTGAATAGGTCAAAAGATTGCAAAGCAACATTCATGAACCTATTGGCAAATGGTTACTGTATAATTCATCCCTGTGACTCTAATGCTCAAGGTGACTAAAAGGTTTAACTGTCAACCCTAAAACGGTTATCCATATTATGTTTCAACTTTTCAAATCCATCACATGGATTATCCCGATCGAGATTTTAGAGAATTGAAATACACTGATGCATTAACTCCTACTTATTCGGAGGGATCAATTCCATCTCAACTCATACACCGACTTCATAAGCACTTGACTATGCCCAAAAACTTTCATCACTGAATTAAAAATTCAGATAGTCCAATACCAAAATATAGTGAGTTGTGTTGGATTTGTGCCCTAGAAGTCAATTATTGGCTGACACATTATGTAATTCTTGGACTTAAATTTGTACTTATAATTTTTTATTATTAATAAAAAAAAAATTTCATTCCAATCATATTTATGTGTCCATAAATTATCCTAAAAATTAACAAAGATAATTTTTGTATATTCTTAAATTATTAAGAATTTGAGACATACATTAATGAGTGGTTAATTTCTAAATACTCCCGATCAATAGATCATCATAGAGGATAATGATCAATCTATTCGAGATCAATGCATGGTTCACCTCCCTTGTGGGCAGATGAGTCTTGGATCTGCAGTGTAGAGATACTAGGGTGAGGGTGCGGGTGGTTATTAGAGAACAACTTGCACCGAGCGTGACTAACATAAGAACCACATGGATATCTACTCACTCATCAATGGTCTTCTGAATGCTGTAGTGGTGTGAGTGGTCCTTTGATCTACGATGTCATTGGTTATTTACAGTGAGGCTTTTGGATTTGACTGCATGTTTTCTTGGTCCCTAGCCATTCGGATCCTTGCTGTGTATGTTGGCTTCAGTAGATTCAAGTTTGCTATTTGGAGTAGGATACACCTAGATAGAATCTTTCAATCTTGATAGAAAAAGAGAAGTCCTATACAATTTGTGAGACTGAGTTCAGAAAGTTTTTAGTCAAAGCAAGTGTGAATACTGAAAAAAAATTTCTACGGGATTCACAAATGAACTCGAGTTGAGCCAATCAAGCATATGACTGACAATGGGGTCTGACGACTTCTCCATGACCTCTGTCAAGTCAGAACTCATGATAGAAGGACTGAATCATATGATAACTATACCTAAAACTTCATACTTTTATTTTATTAGATTGTCACTATATACTGCTAAGTGTCACTGATGGATTGTGAGACTTATCGGGCATCATCTTCATGATCGATGGCCCTCGAAGGATAGAATTGAAAATATTTCAATCCATCAAAAAAAGTTTCGATGATATTGTAATGGAGATCACAATATATCTCACTACTAGATAGAATGAAACCTATAGGATCACACATTAAGAGATTTAATCTTGAATTTATCAATTGAGCTTATGAAGTTCTATTTGGATTAGGATTTATTAAAATCCTATTAGGTTTAATTAAACCATGCTAGCATATGGTTAAACCTAATTCTTTTCAAGACTTCGATTTGATCAAGTCCATTGTCTTGAACCTAACCTAAATTCATTTGGATTTAATTGGGCTCTTAATTGTGAGCCCAAGAGGATTGGATAATATCAATGAGTTAGCACAAATTATCCTAATATTATCTCTTCATTATCTCCTAATTATCTCTAAGTGTGTATGTGGAATAGAAGGAAAGAATGGGTGGCGCCTTCATTTTTGGTAAGATCAGGGTGCCAATCCCCAGATTTTGCAAGAGGGGCCCACCCCTTCTTATAGCTTGGCATGAAGGAAAGAGAGAGGGGGGGCCATGCCCCCACTGTTGATCAAAACCCTAATGTGGGGTGCCAACTCAACTACCTAACTTGTATTCCATAGGGCACCTCTTGTACCTATCTAAAGGGGCTGATAATATGCCAATTATATCTGATTTTATTAGAAATAAATCAAATTCAAAAGGTAGATTATTTTTATGAGATAAGGATGTGCCTTTTTAAGATAATTAGATTCCTCTTATGAGTCAAGGTAGAGCTTATATAAAGAGAAGGTCTTTAGGGTTTCTAAGAAGAATTTAGTGAAACAAAAAAGTCTCTCTCACTTCTCCATGCCTCCCCTCCTCTCTCTCTTCTCTTCCACACCCAAGGGTTGGGTGTCCCATTTTCCACATGCCAAAAGGTAGAGGTGATTTTTCTTCAAGAGCGAAAAATGAGGAGAAGAAGAAGAAAGCTATAGATCAAGGAGATGATCCCGTAGTCTAGATCAAAGAGTTGATCAAAGTTCTAAGGTTGAGATTGTACTTGAAGAAAAAGAATCTACTACAAGAAGATCAATTTGATATTGATCCCAATGGATATCTATAGAGGTCGAATACGTATGTGTTTCAAGCATCTACGAATCCGTGATCATCGTTAGCGATGAATATCTATCTGTGTTAAGGTATTGAGATTCGATCTCATACTTATTTTTAAATTTTAAATTATATATATATTTTTCTATTTAGCTTGGATAGGATTAGATATGATCTCATGCATGTGGGGTTAAAGAGTTTAATCCATTTGTATTCTGCTACGTTCAAAAGGAGTTTTTGAAATCTACACATGCTGCCTATCCGATTTTCTAACAGTGATATCAGAGTCACTAATTTTTGAAAATATATATGATCTAATTTTTTTATTAAATCTGAAAGTTTTAGTGATTTAAAATCGATCTTGTACTGATATAAGGTTGTTCTGATATAAGGTTTACCCTCTATATTGCAAAGATTGTCCTAGCACAAGATTGATCGATTTTAAAAATTATTTTCAAAATAATTAAATCAATCTTTTAGATCTAAAAATTAACATATATGATATGTTTAATTTTAAGTTTAGATCTAAAATTAATTTTTTTATTAGATCTGAAAGTTTTAGTGATTTAAAATCAATCTTATACTGATATAAGGTTGCTCTGATATAAGGTTTGTCCTCTATATTGCAAAGATTATCCTAGCACAAGATTGATCGATTTTAAAAATTATTTTCAAAATAATTAAATCAATCTTTTAAATCTAAAAATTAACATATGTGATATGTTTAATTTTAAGTTTAGATCTGAAATTAGAATGATTGAAAGTTCACATCAAACTGGTATAAGGTTATCCTGGTATAGGATTTACCCCCTATATTAAAAAGGTTATCCTAGTTTGATGCGAATCAATTTTTGAAAAAGTATTTTTAAAATATTTTAATCATTAATTTAGATCTAATTTTACATATATTTGATATGTGTAAATTTAGTTTTAGATCTAAAACCTAATGTATATGTGATGCATATTTAATTTAGATCTGAAACTATATATATATGATATATAACATTAAGTTTAGATCTGAAACAGTTTCAAGATCATAAGCCACTAATTGCATGCAATAAAATATAATCTAAAAATTATTTTTAGATCTAAAATTATATTGTTATATGTGGGTATGGGTTGAACAAATTAGGTCTAGTGATCAAACTACAATTAGGGTCAAACTGATTAGTCATATTAGAACCCATTTTCGATTTTGAACAGTTGATTGAACCTAATCAATGGCTGATTAGGATTAGATCAAAGGGGCTCAAAGTCATATTTAGTTGTAGTTAGTCGCATCGATTCATATTTTGATATGAGTTGATTGACTCAAGATCGAATTTGGCTTAGTGGTTCGAATCCATTTCAATAGGTTAACCTGATCAATTCCAATCGACCAATTTGATGTCTAAGGCAAGTATTTATATGAAGGTTATTTATTTGGTTCCGTTGTCTAACCTGATCAATTCTGATTGGTCTCTAAAGAAAGCAATGTGGGGACTCCCACACATCTTAACTTACCTAACCATCTTGGGAGATTTAGTTTCATGTTAGATTGCTTGTTGACTCGAGTTCACTCATGTCGATAAGGCTGGTTAGATTTGTTAATGTGCTGACCTAATTTAATTAGTCAAATGTCAGATCTGCTGATTTAGAAGAGACCTAAACCTAAATCTCCTCACTAAATATTAAGTCTAGAGATTTTTCATCATTATAGAGATGTGGGTGCCTTCCTAGTGTTGATCATTCTCGACTAGTTACAGTGGTTTGGTTGCATCGAAAGGTACAACCACTCTATTGATATCTGATGTCCCGGGGTAGAGATGGGGTTGGATCCAATAACTGTTAGGCGAGGGTCCCAATGACGACTTTGCATCCACTGGTAAACGATGGGTCTGACTTAACTAAGAAATGTGCCAATAACTATTAGGTAAGGCCACAGGATTTAAAGACCAAGCCCACTGCATCTTGCTTAGTGAAGCAATAGACAAAGTGTTAACAACTCATTGGTCTGTACTCACCAATAACTATTAGGTGAGGTGAGTATAGATTAATGAGACTGCAGTATCCATTTGAAATCGATCGCATATAGATTTTTATTTCTTCACCCAAGGAGTGTGGGAGATTCAAGAAAATAGTGAGAGCCTTTGTTTGTTTTTAAAGTCCCTAGAACAAATAATTTTATAAGTTCAAACATCTAACTAGAAACTGTTCTCTCCGTAGATAACCATATCGAGTTTCAACCCTTTAGTCCATATCCTAGACACCAATAGGTTGACCAACACCAACTACAAAAATTGTCTCCGAAATCTGAGAATCATTCTCAACTCTGAAAAACTGACCCATGTCCTTGACCAGGAAGCAACTGTGTTACCTACTCGTCCATCCCCTAATCAACGAGCTGCACTTGAGAAATGGATGGATGAAGATAAGAAGGCAAAGTGTTACATCTTAGCATCCATGTCCAATAATCTTCAGTAACAGCATGAAGACATGAGGACTGTCAGAGAGATGCTGACTCACCTACAAGAGTTGTATGGTGAATAGAGTCACACAGCTCACTTTAAGATCACCCGAAGATTTTTCAAAATGAAGATGCATGATGAGCAATCCATCAATGATCATTGTTTGACAATGATCAAGGACACAGAGGAGCTTCAGAAGCTCAGTATGAAAATGGACAAAGAATTATAGGTGGATCTGAATCTCCAGTCTCTTTTTGATTCGTATGGGCAGTTCATCATGAACTACCATATGAATAAAATTGATAGCACTTTGCCAGAGTTATTGAATATGCTGGTAACAGTAGAGGGTATCTTGAAGAGTTCAAAGGGTACAGTTCTGACTGTGGAGCGGGCTTCCTCTAAAAGAAAGTCTTCTTTCAAGAAGAAGAAGAAACCTACGAAGAAGCAGAAGAATGAGGCCAAGTCTAAGAAGCAAGTTCTGAAGAAGGCTGATGACAAGGAAAAATATTTCTATTACAACATCGAAGGCTATTGGAGAAGGAACTGTCTGATCTACTTGGTGACTGTCAAGAGCAGGAAGAAGGATGGGCTTTCTGAAGGTATATCTAAATTGCTCATTATTGAAATTAATCTAATGATTTTCTCTTCTTTTAGTTGGGTTCTTGATTTTGGTTCAAGTGCTCATTTGTGCACTTCTATACAGAGTCTTGAAGAAGTAAGGGGGCTGAGGGAAGGCAAGATCACTCTCCAGATCGACAATGGAGTAAAGATTGCTGCTATGGCCATCGGGACCTACCCTCTATGACTACCATTAGGACTTAGTTTAATTTTAAAAGACTGTTATTATGTACCTATAGCTAATAAGAATTTGATTTTCATATCTGTGCTGGTACAAGATAACTATAATTTTCATTTCAATAAAGATATGTATTCAATTTATTTTAGAAATAAAATATTTGCATGTATTTTTTTGATTGACGGTCTTTACCATTTACATATGGATGCGAGTGTAAATATTAATGAGAAAATTATGAATGCCATAGGGTCTAAGAGACTTAGAGATAGGATTAGCCAAAGGTATCTATGGCACCTTAGGCTAGGCCATATTGGAGAGGACAGACTCAACAAACTGAAGAAAGATGGTCTTTTCAGACTATAAACTTTCGAGTCTTATCCAATTTGTGAATCGTGTCTTTAACAAAAAATGATCTAGCTGCCCTTTGTGGGACAAGGAGAAAGGATCACTAAGATATTAGCTCTAGTACACACTAACGTGTGTAGTCCATTCGATGTACAAGCTAGGGGTGGCTATGTCTACTTCATGATCTTTATCGATGATTATTCACAGTATGGATTTGTGTATTTGATGCACTAAAAGTTTGAAGCTTTTGAAAAGTTCATAGAGTTCAAACATAAATTAGAAAAATAGATCAAAAAATTCATTAAGATTCTTCGATCAGATCGAGGAGGAGAATACCTCAATGGAGAGTTTCGGGTCTATCTCAAAGATAATGGCATAGTCTTATAGTGGACACCTCCAAGGATGCCTCAGCTCAATAGGGTATTCGAAAAGAGGAATCAAACCCTATTAGATATGGTCTGGTCTATGATGAGCTTCACAGACCTTCTTGTCTTTCTCTGGGGACATGCTTTACTTTCTGCTATTCATCTTTTGAATCCAATTCCCTCTAAATCCATTCCTACCACACCATGTGAGTTATGGCATGGTAAGAAGCTAACTTTTGGGTACCTCAAGATTTGGAGATGTCCGACCCATGTCAAGTGACAGCAGGTGGATAAGTTAAAGGCAACATCCTTTAGGGCTCACTTTATAGGATATCCTAAGAAAACCATGGGATACTACTTCTATTTTTCTGAAGATCGCAATGTGAAATTATGAGTCATCATGCCGTCTTCTTGAAAAAAGAGTTTATCCAAGATAGAGGTAGTGGGAGAAAGATTGAGCTTGAAGAGAAAGTCTCTGAGGAACTTCGAGTTCAAGAACCGAAACCAAATAATAAGCCAGTAGATGTGATACCTCCACCTCATAGATCAAGTAGGGTCTCCCATCCTCTTGAAAAGTACTTAGGTATTCTTATAGAGGATTTAAAGGAAGCATTCCTTGTGGGAGATAGGGACATTAGGAAGATCCCAAAACCTACGATGAGGTAATGTTAGATATAGACTCTGAGAAATGGATGAAAGTGATGAAGTTAGAAATTGACTCCATGAATTTCAACCAAGTTTGATCCTTAGTTGATCCATCTGAAGGTATTGTACTTATTAGGTGTAAATGGATTTACAAAAAAAAAATTAGATCGGATGGTAAGGTAAAGACCAAGAAGGCAAGGCTAGTTGTGAAAGGTTATAGTCAATATGAAGGTATTGACTATCATGAAGCTTTTTCTCCCATGGCCATGCTGAAATCTATCCATACTCTGCTTGCGATAGCAGCCTTTCATGATTATGAAATTTGGTAGATGGATGTGAAAACTGCCTTCCTAAATAGATATCTTGAAGAAGATATCTATATGGAGTAGCCTCTGGATTTCACATCCAGTGATAGTGATCACAAGGTCTGCACGCTGCAAAGATTTATATGGACACAAGCAAGCATCTTAGAGTTAGAACATTCACTTCAATGATGTGATCAAAATATTTGATTTCATCAAAAATAAAAAGTCGTATGTATACAAAAGGGTCAGTGGGAGCGTTGTTGTGGGAATTTCAGTGCAGGGGTAAAATGGTAATTTTAAAATTTTTTCAAAATTATAATTTTATAGTAAAAATTATTAATTAATCTAATTAATTAACATGTATTAACCCTACACAAAGATCTAAATATGATATATATAGCATACATGTAAATTTAAAATTTTGAATTCTATAGTAAATATTTTACTGTTATGTGTTCAGAACACATTACCTTCGTGCAGGTAGTCGATCGTCGCAGTCTGATCACCGTCAGAATAGTCTGATCATCATAATATAGCCACATAATATGTCTGGCCTCTGTGAATCATCCACACAAAGCTCCCAATCTGATCGGCTCCTCACGAATACTAGTTCGTCGTAGAACTCTTTCGACGGCCGATGCTAATCGAACTCATTCGATCAGTGTCTGCTGACTCCTCAGATGCTCCAAATCATCAGAAAAGGTACATGAGAGGTTGATGAAGCTCTTCCTAAAGTCTGATGGGCTCACGACACTCATAGCTCACCTTCTCACTTTTCGAACCCTAGGCAGAAACCCTAGGATACTCACAGAAGACCCTGCGTCCTTTCTCTCTTCTTTTCTTTTCTCTTCTTTTCTTTTCTTTGCTCATGCAGAAGGCCTTTCTCACACCACCCTTTCTCTCTAAGAAAGTTGTGTACATGCCCCACCTTCTCTTCCCTTTTTAAAATAGTGCAAGACCGTGTCTTTATCGTGTCTTCACTGCATGAGAGGATAAAGCTAGGTGGTTGCTCACTTGAATTCAAATCAAATTTGAATTCAAATGCCAACCAACCTATCCTTATCCACTCAATGTGAGAGAAGAGAGGGTGTGGGCTCTTTGTGCATGAAGAGTCTACATGAGAAATATTTTCTCATGTAGAGCAAGGGGCGCACAAATAAATAAGGTGGCACATGGGTTAGTTGCCCATTCAAATTCAAACATCATTTGAATTTGAATGGCCAACCAACCAATCTTTATCCACCCAAATGGTGCATAAGGGAGGGGCATGGGAAGGCTTCTGCATGGGAAAAATTCATGAGAACTTGTTTCTCATGAATTCAAATAGGTGCAGGTGGGTGAGGTGGCGCAAACTACCTCGGCGATTAGGTCAACTCTTAACCTAATCGGGTCAAACCCAACTGAATCCAATTCAATTAGACATGATCCAAAAATAATTATTCGATCAAATTGAGTTAATTAATGATCAAATCATTAATTAAATCTCTCATAAATACTGAGTCCAAATCTGATGGGCAATCGGACATCAAAGTCCATCGATATGAAACCTTGATCGAAGAGTCCCAAACTAATGGGACTCTTGACCTCGGTATCCAAAATGTGTGGAACTCATGATCAGAGAATCCTAATTCTCAATCATAGAGTCCCAGACATGTAGGACTTAGAGTCTCCAAGCATTAGGACTCTTGATCGAAAAGTTCCAGTCAGTGGGACTCTTCACCAGCCATCAGATCAGATAAGAACCTCTAATGTGTGTGACCCCATAGATTCGAACCTAAACTGGTAGCACAGGAACCAATTTTTGTACTAATCGAAGTAACCATCTAGTAATAGTACCCAACATCCGAATAGGTCGAATAGTCACAATCGCAACATTCAGAACCTATGCGAATATGGTTACTGTATAATTCATCCCTTTTGATCCCTGTGTATAGGATGACTCAGGGTTAAACTATCAACCCTGATCAGATCATCCGAATCGTGCTCAACTCAGGCAGTCCTGTGACTCCTCACTAAGACTATCCTGGCTAAGGTTTTGCTAAATTGAAACACGACTGTACACAGCTCTTGAACTAGAGTGGTCAATCCCATCTTGACACACGCACCGACAAGTCAAGTACTTGACTACACCCAGCAGCCTTCCATCACTGAATTAGAAATTCAGATAGTCCAGTGCCTAAGTGCAGTGAGTTGCTTGCAAGTCACTGTGGCGGTCTTAGGTTGGAGGGACAGTTATACCCATATCCCATCGGAGCAAATCTTGACAGCAGAAAAAGCTCCAGAGTCGGTCACGTTCAGTGCAGATGTACCCTTACATCTCACCTTTATGCCATACCAGTGTCTCTACACTCCTTAGTTACGAGGACAATCAACCCATATGGCACACAATGACCTATGCTTGATAAATATTTTTGTCCTTGGTAACAACGTATCATTTGGTCGTGAACTGGTTTAAGGACTAAACGACAAATCCTCCTTTGTCGAGTCTAAATAGTCCTAAGGACTTCACCACAACACAGGAGTTCATTAGAAGATGAAATAATTTATGATGAAAAAATACTAAAATAATTTTTATTTATTTATAATTCATATACTAATACAAGAAAGAGCACAACCGTCAATAGGCTGACGATTGACTTTGGGACACTATTCCCAACAATCTTCCACTTGGCCTAAAGCCAATCGGTGCAGTATCTAATACCCATCTTCGACTTGAAGTCGTCGAACTCCTTCACCATAATGGCTTTAGTGAATGGGCCGATCAGGTTCTCCTTTCCATCGATCTTCTGAAGGTCGACGTCACCTCTATCCACGATTTTTCGAATGAGATGGTAGCGGCGCAGAATATGCTTCGTCCGCTGGTGTGCCTTCGGTTCCTTCGCCTGATCAATGGCTCCAGAGCTGTCACAGTAGAGCAGAACTAGACCAACAAGGGAGGGTGTTACTTCGAGCTCGGTGATGAATTTTTTCAGCCACACCGCTTCTTTGGCAGCATCTGATGCAGTGACATACTCTGCCTCACAAACTGAATCAGTCACAGTGTGCTGCTTGAAACTCTTCCAGCAGACAGCCCCACCATTAAGGGTAAAAATAAATCCCGACACACTCTTGCTGTCATCATGATCAGATTGAAAACTGGAGTCTGTAAACCCCATAAGTCTCAAGTCCGATTCACCATAAACAAGCCACTGGTCCTTAGAATTTCTCAAATACTTCATGATGGTTTTAACAACCTTCCAGTGATTCTCCCCTAGATCAGATTGGTATCTACTCACTACCCCTAGTGATTATGCCACATCTGGTCATGTACATGTCATGACATACATGATAGATCCCACTGTCGAAGTATATAGAATTCTACCCATACGCTCTCTCTCTTGAGGTGTTGTTGGACAATCCCTCTTCGAGAGAAAAATTTCATAGCCTATCGGTAGATAGCCTTTATTGAAATTCTCCATGCTAAACCTCTTCAGCATAGTATCAATGTATGTAGACTGGGATAAACTAAGCAACCTTTTAGATCTATCCCTATAGATCCTCATCCCTAGGATGTAGGAAGCTTCTCCTAGATCCTTCATGGAGAACTGTAGCGATAGCCAAATTTTTATTCCTTGTAATGCAGGGACATCATTCTCGATTAAGAGAATGTCATCCACATACAATACAAGAAATACCACTACTGGACCATTAGCCCACTTATAAATGCAGGGCTCTTCTTCATTCTTAACGAAGCCATACGTCTTGATCGTCCTATCAAAATGTATGTTCCAACTCTGGGATGCCTGCTTAAGTCCATAAATGGACCTCTGTAGCCTGCACACCTTAGACTCATCTGTGGATGTGAATCCTTCAGGTTGTATCATATACACCTCTTCATCTAGCTCTCCATTTAGGAAAGCTGTCTTCACATCCATCTGCCAGATTTCATAGTCCAGATGGGTAGCTATCGCAAGCATAATCCGAATGGATTTGAGCATTGCCACAGGAGAAAATGTCTCGTCATAGTCTATACCATAACGTTGACGATATCCCTTGGTAACCAGATGGGCTTTATAGGTCTCCACCTTTCCGTCTGTGCCCCTCTTCCTCTTGAAGACCCACTTACACCCTATGGGTTTTACTCCTTCGGATGGGTCAACCAATGTCCACACATCGTTGACCTTCATAGACTCCATTTTGAATTTCATGACCTCTAGCCATTTCTCAGAGTCAGGTCTCTACATTGCATCTATGTAGGTGATTGGATCCTCATCATTTTCATCAAGTTCGATAGGATCGCCGTCCTAGACCAAGAAACCATACTATCTGTCCGGTTGACGTGGTACTCTACCAGACCGCCTTAAGGGTGCAGGAACAATGGGCTCTGGATCTGATCTAACCAAATCCAATTCAGGTTCAAAAACTTGTGTCGATTTTTTCACCTGTCGAACTTCCTCAAGTTTGACCGTAGAGGCAACAGTTCCTTCACCAAGGAACTCTTTTTCCAAAAAGATTGCCTTAAGGCTGATAAACTCCTTATGCTCATCAGCTAGGTAGAAATAATACCCTTTGGTCTCTTTTGGGTACCCTATGAAATAACACTTGTCAGACCTAGATCCAAGCTTGTCCATAATTAAACGTTTAACATAAGCCGGATACCCCCAAACCCTAAGATGCGAGAGTACTGGCTTACGTCCTATCCATATTTCATAAGGCATTTTGGTTATAGACTTACTCGAAACCCTATTTAGAAGGTAACAAGCCTATTCGAGTGCATATCTCCAGAGGAAGATCGACAGACCAGCAAACCCCATCATGGATCGAACCATGTCCAACAAGGTCCGATTCCTCCTTTCAGACACACCATTATGCTGTGGTGTTCCAGAAGGAGTCTACTGAGAGAGAATCCCATTCTCTCCAAGATATGTCAGAAACTCATTGGAAAGGTATTCACCTCCTCGATCAGATCAAAAAGTTTTAATACACTTTTTAGTTTGTTTTTCTATCTCATTTCGGAATAGTTTGAACATTTCAAATGACTCTGACTTATGCTTCATTAAGTAGACATACCCATACCTCGATAGGTCGTCTGTGAAGGTTATGAAGTAGAAATATCCACCTCTTGCACTTGAGCTCATGGGTCCACATACATCAGAATGTATCAGACCCAAAAGTTCACTGGCTCGCCACCTTTTTCAGTAAAAGGTGACTTGGTCATCTTCTCAAGAAGACAGGACTCACAGGTTGGAAGTGATTCACAATCATCAACTTCAAGAATTCCTTCTTGAGCCAACCTGTTTATCCTGTTCTTATTAATATGACCTAGCCTACAGTGCCAAAGGTAGACTTCTGACATATTATCCATTCTAGGGTGTTTACCGAAGGCTTGAACCATATTAACAGGCTGTGATAGTAAGTAAATTTTATTATTTAGTTGTCCAACAAATATTGTAACACCATTCAAAATGATATTACAAATATTTTTTTTTATTAAAAATTCATAACTGTACATGGCCAAAAGGCCTACAGAAATAATATTTAATAAAAAACTTAGACAATAATGACATTCACTCAGAATTACATTACGAGAATTGATTACAAGGTTTATGATTCCTAAAGCTAGAACTGAAACTTTGCTTCCATCTCCAACGTTCAAGAACCTCTCGCCTTCATTAAATCTCCTACTGATCTGCAGACCCTCCATCGAATTACAGATATGATAAGGGCTTCTGGTATCCAATACCCAGGCAGTAGTATCACAAATGAAAAAGTTGCAAGATGTTATCATATAATTACCTTGCTTCTTCTTCGGCCTGTTTGGGTCTATGGAGGCAATATATAGAGGATAGTTCCTCTTCCAGTGCTCCTGCTTCTTGCAAAAGAAGTACTCCGTCTGGCTCTGGTCGGGCTTGCGCTTCTTGGTTTGACCCTGTGCATATGTCCCAGCATGCGGCTGCACCTTCTTGTTCTTCTTCTTCTTGTTCTTCTTCTCTTTCTTAAAGGGTCGATGACCAGAAGAAGACCCTCCCACAACATTCACCGACTCCTTATGGAGCTGATGGTCTTTCTCAAAGTTCTGCAGCAACCCCAACAAGCCGTGGTAGTTCACTGCAGGCTTTGTCATCCGAAAATGAGTAAGAAAGGAGAGGAAGGACTTGGGCAAAGAATTAAGGATCGCATCCTTACCGAGCTGCTCATGCAAGGAAAAAGCCCAGTTTACTTAGGCGCTCAATCATTTCGATCATGTACAGTACATGATCGGTGACTGAGGCTCCATCCCTCATCCGAGCATTGAAAATGGCATAACTAGTTTTGTGCCTTTCAACGTCGTCAGGCATGCCAAAGGAGTTGTTCAACATTTGAAGCATCTCCTATGGCTGGGCATTTTCGAACCTACGATTGAACTCATCATTCATTGCTGCCAGCATTATGCACCAAATGGTGGTGCGGTCGTTGAGCCACTTCTGGTAAGTATCTCGAATCGTCCCTCTAGCGTTTGGGGTTGGCTCCTCAGGTGCCGGATCTGTTACAACATAAAGGATCCGCTCATGCTCAAGGATGATTTTCAATTTTTGATACCAGCTATCGAAATTAGGTCCCATGAGCTTGTCATTATCTAATAATGATCGGAACGACAGGGTAGTGGCCATAGCTGCATAAAAGAAAATCAGACCTTTATTAGTATATGAATTTATTAATACTAAAGACTTGGACTTTAGTCTAAAATTTCTCTCAGTATTTTTACGAACTGGTAGCCTCAACCTCTAATTCGAGGAATTACTTTAATTCCTTAGTGGGTACTAGAATCCACACAGACTACACACGAGCCCAACTTTGGTTGGTCAACCCATGTGCATCTATGGGTAGGTTCATAACTAGTTGTTTCTCTAAACAACTTCTAGTAATTAATTTTGCCCCAGAACCTAATCAGTAGGCTTTGGCCTCCAATGAAAAGATCTGGTTAGGTCCAACCATTAACATGATTTGATTTGGTGAATCTGATCAATAAATGATCAGGTCTGACTTTGGCCGGCCAACCTGACCACCATCAGAAAGACTCAACCAAATTATCATATTTTAGAACCTGGCTCTGATACCATTTGTGGGAATTTTAGTACAGGGGTAAAACGATAATTTTAAAACTTTTTTAAAATTATAATTTTATAGTAGAAATTATTAATTAATTTAATTAATTAATATGTATTAATCTTACACAAGGATCTAAATATGATATATATAGCATGCATTTAAATTTGAAATTTTGAATTCTACAGTAAATATTTTACTATTATGTGTTCAGAACACATTACCTTCGTGCAGGTAGTCGATCGTTGCAGTCTGATCACCATCAGAATAGTCTGATCATCGCAATATAGTCACACAGTATGTCTGGCCTCTATGGATCGTCCATATGAAGCTCTCAGTCTGATCGGCTCCTCACGAATGCTAGTTCGTCGTAGAACTCTTTCGACGGTCGATGCTGATTGAACTCATTCGATCAGTGTCTGTCGACTCCTTGGATACTTTAGATCATCAGCAAAGGTACTTGAGAGGTTGATGAAGCTCTTCCTGATGTCTGGTGGGCTCACGACACTCCTAGCTCACCTTCTCACTTCCCGAACCCTAGGCAGAAACCCTAGGGTACTCATAGAAGACCCTGCGCCCTTTCTCTCTTCTTTTTTCTTCTCTTCTTTTCTTTTCTTTTCTCACACAGAAGGCCTTTCTCATGCCACCCTTTCTCTCTGAGAAAGTCATGTACATGCCCCACCTTCTCTTTCCTTTTTAAAACAGTGCAAGACCGCATCTTTACCGTGTCTTCACCGCATGAGAGGATAAAGCTAGGTGGTTGCTCACTTGAATTCAAATCGAATTTGAATTCAAATGCCAACCAACCTATCCTTATCCGCTCAAGGTGAGAGAAGAGAGGGGCATGGGCTCTTTGTGCGTGGAGAGTCTACATGAGAAATATTTTCTTATGTAGAGCAAGGGGTGCACAAATAGATAAGGTGGCGCATGGGTTAGTTGCCCATTCAAATTCAAACATCATTTGAATTTGAATGGCCAACCAACCAATCTTTATCCACCCAAATGGTGCATAAGGGAGGGGTGTGGGAAGGCTTCTAAGTGGGAAAAATTCACGAGAACTTATTTCTCATGAATTCAAATAGGCGCATGTGGGTGAGGTGGTGCAGGGAGATAAGTCAAAGGTGGTTTGAAATTTAAAACCAATCTAATTGAACCAACTTTATCAAAATAGGTTAGGCACAATTAGACTAAGTTAAACCCAACACAATTAAGCTTAATTAGTCTCAATAAAATCTTAATCAAATCAGGAATTGACTAAGCCCAACCCCTGATCAGATCAGGGACCAAACCACCTCGGCGATTAGGTCAACTCTTAACCTAATCGGGTCAAACCCAACTAAATCCAATTCAATTGGACTTGATCCAAAAATAATTACTCAATCAAATTGAGTTAATTAGTGATCAAATCACTAATTAAACTTTTCATAAATATTGAGTCCAAATTCGATGGGCAATCGGGCATCAAAGTCCATCGATATAAAACCTTGATCGAAGAGTCCCAAATCAGTGGGACTCTTGACCCTGGTACCCAAAATGTGTGGAACTCATGATCAAAAAATTTTGATTCTTGATCATAGAGTTTCAGATATGTAGGACTCAAGTCCCCAAGCATTAGGACTCTTGGTCGAAGAGTCCCAGTCCAGTGGGACTCTTCACCAGCCATCAGATCAGATAGGAACCTCTAATGTGTGTGACCCCGCAGGTTTGAACCTAAGCCAGTAGCACAAAAATTAATTTCTGTACTAATCGAAGTGACCATCTAGCAATGGTACCCAACATTCGGATAGGTCGAATAGTAACAATCGCAATATTCAGAACCTACGCGAATATAGTTACTGTATAATTCATCCCTTTTAACCCCTATGTATAGGATGACTTGGGGTTAAACTGTCAACCCTGATCAGATCATCCAAATCATGCTCAACTTAATCAGTCCTGTGACTCCTCACTAGGACTACCCTGGCCAAGATTTTGCTAACTTGAAACACCACTGTACACAGCTCCTGAACTGGAGTGGTCAATCCCATCTTGACACATGCACCGACAAGTCAAGTACTTGACTACACCTAGCAGCCTTCCGTCACTGAATTAGAAATTCAGGTAGTCCAGTGCCTAAGTGCAGTGAGTTGCTTGCAAGTCACCATGACGGTCTCAGGTCGGAGGGACAATTATACCCATATCCCATCGGAGCAAATTTTGACAGCAGAAAAAGCTCCGGAGTCGGTCACGTTCAGGGCAGATGTACCCTTACATCTCACCTGTATGCCATACCAGTGTCTCTACACTCCTTGGTTAAGAGGACAACCAACCCATATGGCACACAATGACCTATGCTTGATAAACGTTGTTGTCCTTGGTAACAACGTATCATTTGGTCATGAACTGGTTTAAGGACTAAACGACAAATCCTCCTTTGTCGAGTCTAAATAGTCCTAAGGACTTCACCACAACACAGAAGTTCATTAGAAGATGAAACAATTTGTGATGAAAAAATATCAAAATAACTTTTATTTATTTATAATTCATATACTAATACAAGAAAGAGCACAATTGTCAATAGGCTGATGATTGGCTTTGGGATACTATTTTCAACAGTTGTCACATTTCTCAGACTGTATGTGGATGACATCCTCCTGATTGGGAATGATATTTCCATACTAACATCGGTCAAAGTATGGTTGTCGAAAGAGTTCGTCATGAAAAACCTAGGAGAAGCTTCCTACATTCTTGGTATAAAGGTCTATAGAGATAGATCTAAGAGAATGATAGGACTATCACAGCGAATGTACATTGAGGAGGTGCTGAAGAGGTTCAGCATGGAAAACTCCAAGAGGGATTTTTTATCCTTTAGACATGACATCATCTCTTCAAGAAGATGTGCCCTGATATACCTAAGGAGATCCAACACATGAGCAAGATCCCTTATACTTTGGCAATAGGAAGCCTCATATATTTCATGTTATGTACACATCCTGATATAGCACTTGCCGTGAGTGTCACGAGTAGATATTAGGTGAATCCAGATGAAGAACACTAGATTACTGTTAAAAACATCCTTAAGTACTTGAGAAGGACTAAGGATTTGATGTTGATTTTTGATAAAGGATCGAAGCTGAAAGTTGAGGGATACACTGATTCAGACTTCATAACTGATGTCGATGATAGAAAGTCTACATCGGAGTGTATCTTCTTATGCAATGGTAGTGCGGTTAGCTGGAAGAGTTTCAAACAACCAATCATTAGATATTCGATCATAGAAGCTGAGTACATCGCCACCTCTGAAGCTACTAAGGAAGCCTTTTAGTTCAAGAAGTTCATTGCGGAGTTGTATGTGATGCCATTGCACTGCACTGTGATAACAACAGCATTATAACCCTCGCTAAGGAGTGCAGGTCTCACCAGAAATCTAAGCATATAGAGTGACAACTTCACATCATACACGAATACCACGAGAAGAAATTTGTCGAGGTGCAGAGAGTCAACTCCGTACTGAATTTGACAGACCCATTGATCAAGCCTCTCAACCAGCAGAAGATTAAAGCTCACTTTGAGAAGATGGGTCTTAGGTATATAGCCAATTAGCTTTAAGTCAAGTGGGAGTTTGTTGAATTTGTATCCTAGAAGCTAATTATTGACTGACATATTATGTAATTTCAGGATTTAAACTTGTACTTATAATTTTTCATTATCAATAAAGGATTTTTTCATTTCAATCATTTTTATATGTCCATGATTTGTCCTAAAAATTAATAAAGATAATTTTTGTATATTCTTAAAGTGTTAAGAATTTGAGACATATATTAATTAGTGATTAATTTTTAAATGTAATGGATCGTCACGGAGGACAGTGATCAATCCATTCGAGATTGGTGCATGGTTCACCTTCCTTGTGGACAGATGAGTCTTGGATCTGTAATATAGGGGCACTGGGGTGAGGGTATGGGTGGTTGTTAGAGAATAACTTACACTGAGCATGACCAACATGATAACCACATGGAAATCTATCCACTTGTCAGTGATCTTCTTAATACTGCAGTGGTGTGAGTGGTCTTTGATCTGCGGTGTCATTGGCTATTCACAGGAGGCTACTGGGTTTGACTGCATGTTTCCTTGGTCTCTAGCCATTCGGTCCTTACTGTATATATTGGCTTCAGTAGGTTTAGATTCACTGTCTGGAGTAGGATGCACCTAGATGGAATCTATCGACTTTGATAGAAAAGAAAAGTCCTATGCAATTTGCGAGACTGAGTTCAAAAAGTCTTTGGTCAAAGCAAGTGTAAATACTAGAAACGAGTTTCTATAAAATTCACAAATGAACTCGAGTCGAGCCAATCTAGTATATGACTGATAATGGGGTCTGACAAGTTCTCCATGACCTTTGTCAAGTCGGGACTCACGATAGAAGATCTGAATCATACGATAACTGCACCTAGGAGTTTGTACTTTCATTCTACTGGATTATCACTATATACTGCTAGGTGTTACTGATGGATTGTGAGACTTATCGAGCATCGTCTTGATGATCGATGGCCCTCGAAAGATAGAATTAAAAATATTCCAATCCATCGAAAAGAGTTTCGATGATATTGTGATGGAGATCATAATATATCTCACTACCAGATAGAATGAAACCTATGGGGTCACACATTAAGGGATTTAATCTCAAATTTATCAATTGAGCTTATGAAGTTCTATTTGGGTTAGAGTTTATTGAAATCCTATTAGGTTTAATTAAATCATGCTAGCACATGGTTAAATCTAATTCTTTTCGAAACTTTGATTTGATCAAGTCCATAGCCTTAAACCGAACCTAAATTTATTTGGATTTAATTAGGCTCTTAATTGTGAGCCCAAGAGGATTGGATAATGTCAATGAGTTGGCACAAATTATCCTAACATTATCTCCTAATTATCTTTAAGTGTGTGTATGGAATAGAAGGAAAGAATGGGTTGTGCCTTCATTTTTAGCAGGATCGGAGGTGCCAATCCCCAGGATTTTACAAGAGGGGCCCACCCCCTCTTATAGCTTGGCATGGAGGAGAGAGAGAGAGGGGCCACGACCTCTCTCTTGATCAAAATCCTAATGTGGGGTGCCAAGAGTTGGCACCCCAACTACCTAACTTGTATTACATGGGGCGCCCCTTGTACCTACCTAAAGGGATTGATAATATGTCAATTATATCTGATTTTATTGGAAATAAATTAGATTAAAAAGGTAGATTCTTCTTATCAAATAAGGATGTGCCTTTTTAAGATAATTAGATTCCTCTTATGAGTCAAGATAGAGCATATATAAAGAGAAGGTCTCTAGGATTTCTAAGAAGAATTTGGTAAAAAAAAGTCTCTCTCCCTTCTCCATGCCTCCCCTCCTCCCTCTCTTCTCTTCCATGCCCAAGGGTTGGGCGTCCCACTTTTCACATGCCAAAAGATAGAGGTGATTTTTTTTCAAGAGCAAAGAATGAGGAGAAAAAGAAAAAGACTGCAGATCAAAGAGTTGATCCCACAATCTAGATCAAAGAGTTGATCTAAGTTCTAAGGCTGAGATTCTACTTGGAAAAAAAGAATCTATTACAAAAAAATTAATTCGAGATTGATCCCGATGGATACCCATAGAGGTCGGACACGTGTGTGGCTCAAGTATCTACAAATCCGTAATCATCATTAGTGGTGAATATATACCCATGCTAAGGTATTAAGATTCGATCTCATACTTATTTTAAATTTTAGATTATATGTATATTTTTCTTTTGGGCTTGGGTAGGATTAGATATGATCTCATGCATGTGGGGTTAAAGAGTTTAACCCGTTTATTTTTTACTACGTTCAAAAGGAGTTTTTAAAATCTACACATGCTGTCTATCCGATTTTCTAACAAGTTACTTGCCAATCACCGTTGTGATCTCAGATCAGAGGGACACTTATACCCATATCCTTTGCAAGCTACTCTTGACAACAGAGTGTTCAGCAGTTGGTTACGCTCAGTGAGATGTACTCCTACATCTCACTTGCATGCCATATCAGTATCTCCACACTCCTTGGTTAAGAGGACAACCAACGCACATGACACACAACGACCTGCACTTGATATAGCTATCATCCTAATAATAGTATATCATTTGGCCATGAACTAGATTTAAAGACTAAATGATATATCCTCCTATATCAATTCAAATAGTCCTAAAGACTTCATCACATAACAGGAGTTCACAATAAGATGTATATACAGTGATAAAAAAATCAAATAATATTTATTAATTTAATAATTCATATATAATTATAATGATTAGTATAATCGTCAATAGGCTGATGACTAGCTTTGGAACATAATTTCCAACAACTCTTACTTGGAGTAAAGCCAATCGGTATACTTTCGTATATCCATCTTTGATTTATAGTCTTCAAACTCCTTGACACTGAGAGTTTTAGTAAATAGGTTGACTAGGTTCTCCTTTCAGTTGATCTTCTGAAGTTCGATGTCATCTTGATCCATGATCTTCCAAACCAGGTGGAGTGGCGTAGAATATGCTTGGTGCGCTGATGTGACTTCGATTTCTTCGTTTGAGCAATAGCGCCAGTGCTATCATAGTACAACAAAATAGGGCCATTGAGGGAGGGTGCCACTCTGAGCTCGTCGATGAACTTCCATAACCACACAGCTTCTTTCACAGCATCGGATGCTGTGATATATTCCACCTCATAAATAAAGTCGGTCATGGTGTGCTACTTGAAGTTTTTTTAACAGATTGCTCCACTATTCAGGGATAAATGTATCCCGACACGTTCTTACTGTCGTCATGATTCAACTGAAAACTGGAGTCTATAAACCCCATAAGTTTTAAGTCAGATTCTCCATGGATAAGCCACTGGTCCTTAGTATTTCTCAAATACCTAAGGATGGTCTTTACGACCTAATAATTTTCATCTGGATCGGACTGGTATCTACTCACTATCCCTAGTGAGTATGCCATGTCCGATCTTGTGCATGTCATGACGTACATAATAGATTCCACTATCGAAGCATATGAAATTCTACTCATATGCTATCTCTCTTAAGGAGTTGTCAGACAATCACCTTCAAGAGAAAAATTTCATGGCCTATCAAAAGATAGTCTTCTTGAAATTCTCCATACTGAACCTTTTCAGCATAGTATTAATGTACGTAGATTAGAATAATCCAAGCAATCTCTTAGATCTATCTATATAGATCTTCATCCCAAGGATATAGGATGCTTCTCCCAAGTCTTTCATGGAGAACTGTGATGGCAACCAAACTTTTATTCTCTATAATTCAGAGATGTCATTTTTGATTAAGAGAATATCATCCACATACAAAATAAAAAATACTACTACAGAGTTATTAACTCACTTGTATATGCAGGGTTCTTCTCTATTCCTAATGAAGCCATATATTCCGATCACTTTATCAAAATGCATGTTCCAACTCCGAGATGCCTGCTTAAGTCTATAAATAGACCTCTGAAGCTTGCACACCTTGGACTTATTTGTGGATATGAAACCTTTATGTTATATCATATACTCCTCTTTTTCTATCTCTCCATTTAGGAAAACTATTATTACAGCTATTTGTCATATTTTATAGTCCAAATGTGCTGCTATCGCAAGCATGATCTGAATAGATTTGAGCATTACCACAGAAAAAATATCTCATCGTAATCAATACCATAACACTGACGATAACTCTTGGCAATCAGATGGGCTTTATAGGTCTCTACCTTCCCATCTACGTCCCTCTTCCTTTCGAAGATCCACTTACACCCTATGGGTTTTACCCGTTCAGGTGGGTCAACTAATCTCCATACATCGTTGACCTTCATGGACTCTATTTTGAATTTCATGGCTTCTAGTCACTTATTATAGTCAGACCTCTGCATCGCATCCATATAGATGATCGGATCCTTGTTGTTCTCATTGAGTTCAACTGGATCATCATCTCGAAACAAGAAATCATAGTATCTGTCCGATTGATACGGTACTCTATCAAATTTTCTAAAAGATGTTTCTATAATAGGTTCAGGGTTTAATCTAATCAAATCCAACTCTATGGGTTTACTAGATTGTGTCCGTTCTTCTACCGATCAAACTTCATCAAATTCAATCTTGGAGGCTTTAATTTCTTTCTTAAGGAATTTCTTTTCTAGAAAGATTGCTCTATTGCTAACGAACATCTTTTGTTCATCGACAAGATAGAAGTAATATCTTTTGGTCTCCTTTGGATACCCTACAAATAGATACTTGTCAGACATAGGTCCAAGCTTGTCAGTTTTCAATTATTTGACATAAGTCAGACACCCCCAAATCCTAAGGTGAGAAAGCACTGGCTTATGCTCTGTCCACATCTCATGTGGTGTTTTACTTATGGACTTACTCAAAATTTTATTTAAAATATAACATGTTGACTCGAGTATATATCTCCAAAAAGAGATCGACAAACTTGCAAAGCCAATCATGGACCGAACCATATCTAATAGGGTTCGATTCTTCTGTTTCGATACATCATTATGCTGTGGTGTTTCAAGAGGGATCCACTGTGAGAAAATCTTATTCTCTTCTAAATATGTCAAAAACTCATTAGAGAGGTATTTGCCTCCTTGATCGAATTGAAGAGTTTTAAGACTCTTTCCATTTTGTTTCTCTACTTCATTACGGAATCATTTGAACATTTCAAATGATTCAGACTTATGTGTCATTAAATAGACTTGCCCATATCTTAATAGGTCATCTGTAAATATAATAAAATAATAATACCCATCTCTGGCACTCATGTTCATGGATCCACATATATCAGTATGTATCAGATCTAGAATTTCACTAGCTCGCTCATCTTTTTCAGTAAAAGGTGATTTGGTCATTTTTCTAAGTCAACAGAATTCATAGATTAGAAGTGATTCACAATCACTGACTTTGAGATTCTCTCTTGAGTCAACCTATTTATTCTATTCTTGTTAACATGACCTAACCTGCAATACCAAAGGTAGATATCGGTGACATCATTAATTCTAGGGCATTTGCTGGACATGTACATTATACTAACAGGTTGTGATAATATATAAATTTTATTGTTCAGTTATCCATTCATCACATTAACACCATTCAAAATGATATCAAAAATATCTCCTTTTATTGAAATTTCATAACCGTACATGACCAAAAGGTCTACAGAAATAATATTCAATAAAAATGAAGGACAAAAGTGGCATTCATTAAGAATAATTATATTAGACTTGAATACAAGCTTAATAATCCCTAATGCTAGAACTGAAATTGATCTTGCATCTCCAACATTAGGAAATCTTTTTCCTTCTTCAAATCTCCTATTGACCTGCAGATCCTACAATGAATTGCAAATATTAAAAAAATTTTCGATATCTAATATCCAGATAGTAGAATCATAAATTAAAAAATTATAAGGTGTTATTACATAATTACCTTATCCAGCAACATATTACTTCTTTCTCGACCTATTCAAATTCAAGGAGGCAATGTATTAAGAACAGTTTCTTTTCCAGTGTTCCTGCTTCTTATAGTAGAAGCATTCTGTCTGACTCTGATCAGACTTAGATTTCTTGATCTGATAGGGCTTGGGTGCCCTAGCACTTTGCACACTTTTCTTATTCTTCTTGTTCTTCTTTCCTTTCTTAAAGGATCGAAGTCTGGAAGAAGTCCCTCCCACCACATTCACCAACTCTTTATGGAGCTGGTGATCCTTCTCAAAGTTCTGCAGCAACCCCAACAAACCATGGTAGTTGACTACAAGCTTTGTCATTCGATAATGAGTAAAAAAGGAGAGATAGGATTTAGGCAGAGAGTTCAAAATAGAATCCTTCCCCAGCTGCTCATATAGGAAAAAGCCGAGCTTGCTCAAGCACTCAATCATCTCGAGCATGTACAGTACATAATCAGTGACTGACGCTCCTTCTCTCATTCGAGTATTGAAGATGACACAACTTATCTTGTGCCTCTTAATATCGTCAGATATGTCAAAGCACTCATTCAACATTTGTAACATGTCCGCAAGCTGAGCATTCTCAAAGCGACGATTAAACACATCATTCATTGCCACCAGCATAATGCAATGAACCGTAGTTCGATCATTGAGCTACTTTTGATAAGCATCTCGAACCATACTATGGGCATTCGAAGCTGGCTCTTCAGATGTCAGATCTATCAACATGTACAAGATCCATTAATGCTCCAGGATTATTTTCAACTTTTGATATCAGCTATCAAAATTTGGTCCCATCAATTTATCACTATCTAATAGTGGTCAGAGCGACAAGATAGTGGCCATGACTGCAAAAAAAAAAATCAAAATCTAATTAGTATATGAATTGATTAAGCCTAAAGATATATATTTTAGTCTAAAGGTTCTCCTACTATTTTATTCGAATTGATAGTCTCTACCTCTAATTCAAGAAATTACATTAATTTCTTAGTGGATACCAAAATTCTCACAGGCTGCACATGGGCTTGAGTGTGACTCGACCAACCCCTGTGCACCCATGGGTAGGTTCTTAATCAATTATTTTATCAAATAATTTTTAGCATTCAATTTTACCCCAGACACCTCTTCAACAAGCATGTGGGACCTCCACTGAAAGTTTTGGTTAGGTCCAACAATTAACATGTAAGAATTTAGTACATCTGATAAACGAGTAATCAGACTTGAGTGTGGCTCAATCAACCTGACCATCATTAGAAAGACACCATGAAATCAATATATTATGAATGATAATTTTGACAGCTAGATGAGCACCAGGCGTGTGTCATCTTCAATGATCATCTAAACTATTGGATCCATTATCATCCAACTTAATGAGAGGCTATGATCTAGTTATCACCATAACTATTTTATTTTTAGGGACTTAATAATTTTAGAAGATTTAATTAGATAAAATGAAAGATGAGAAAAGATTTGATCAATTAATCTTAATCCTCCCACTAACTTTACCAAGTCAGATTAAGGAAGACTAGGCATAAGTTGGTCCAGCCAATCAGTCATAAATTCTTCCACTGACTTCATCAAGTCATGAAGAGGACTTTAGGCAAGTTGAACCAGGGATATCTAAATCAGTCATACTGATTTTCTAGTTAGCATGGGTCAACTCTAATCATTAAGTGATCTGATTAAAATATAATTCACTACATTGGTCAGATAAGTGAGATCAGTGGGAGGGATATACGATTAACTTGTCATAGACTCAATCTAAGCGAGTAGCTCTCAATTAATAACCAACGATCAAGACTGCCATACTTACCTTAGACACCAACTGATTAAACAGTTTCAATTTGATCAACTTATAGACTTGGATTCAATCACAGAACTACGATCAAGATCCATCTTAGTCTAATCAAAGACATAGACTCTAACCAACTACAACTATTGCGAATTGTCAAGGAAAAGTATTGCAATACTATGCATGCAATTTTAAAAATTTATGCAGCAAATGTATAAGATTAAATGATTTAATCTATTTTACATGCATAAGATTTAATCTAGACTATCATGTCAAGACTTATAATATTATTTAACATGCATTTAAGATCTAAAAATAAAAAACTGCATCGATCTAATCGATGCTGCAAACTAGATCTAACACTTAGATCCATCAATACTACTTTAACAGGTTCAAAACTTGTTATCAGATTGTGGATTGTTGATCTCCACAAATATCTCACATAGGAGAGAGTCTCTTCTGATTGCTCGCAGCCACACGAAGACATCTGGCCTCTATAGAACGTCCACATGAAGACCAATGCAGATCAGGCTCCTTGGAAGTGCTAGCTTGCAAGGATCTTCAAGGCTGAATTATCTCTTCTTCTCTTGAACTCTTGGATGCTCCAAAAGAGAGAAAGACTTAGAGGAAGAAGAAAGGAAGAGGGAGAGAGCTCTGGAGAAAAATAAAACCAACAAGGAACTTAAGATGGGGCATCCACAATTGGAGACCCCTTTATATAATAAGGGGCTAGGGTTTTGGTCAAAGGGGAGGGCGCCAATATCTCCATGACAACCACCAATTTTGGCATCCAAAAAAATCCAAAAATTGGTGTTGGCATGAGGAAGGAATTAGAAAATTTTCATGCTAAAAAGCTCTTCAAAAGATTTAAGAAAAAAATCCTTAGGAGCCACCCTTCTTTCCAAGTATAAAAAATCTCTATCCTTCTTATCTCCTTATCTCTAATTCGGATTGCATTCAAATTAGGTAGGAGATAAGATCATGACTCATCATGCTTTTATTGAAAAATATATCTCAAAGTCAATCGTTAGACGATTGTGCTCATCTTATAAATTATATATAAATTTTTATTAATAAAAGTTATTTAATATTTTTATTACAAATTATCCATCTTTGAACTCCTGTGTTATAATAAAGTTCTTAAGACTATGATTAATCGACAAAAGAGAATCTGTCGTTAAGTCCTTAAAAATATTTGCAACCAAATGATATGCTATTACTAAGACAATAGTAATATCAAGTGTAGGTCGTTATGTGCCATATGAGTTGGTTGTCCTCTAAATCAAAAAATATGGAGACACTATTATGGCATGCAGATGGAATGTAGGAGTACATTCACATCGAACGTGATCATGTGTTGAGCACTCTGCTGTCAAGAGTAGCTCGTGAAGGGTATGGATATAAGTGTCCCTCTGACCTGAGACCACTATGGTGACTTGTAAGCAACTCACTGTACTTTAGTACTGGACTATCTGAATTTCTAACTCAGTGATGAAAGACTACTGAGTGCAGTCAAGTACTTATCAAATCGGTATGTGAGTCAAGATGGAATTGACCCCTCAAAATTAGTAGGAGATATGCATCAGTATATTTTAATTCAGTAAAATCTTAGCCAGGATAATCCATGAGATAGATTTGAAAAGTTGAAATATAATGTGGTCGACTAAATTAAAATTGATAGTTAAATCCTAGGTCGTCTTGAGTATTTGGATCAAAGAGATGAATTATACGGTAACCATACGTCAGTAGGTTCTAGAATGTTACTTTGCAATACTTTGACTTATCCGATTGTCGGATCATCATTGCTAGATGGTTACATTGATTGGTATAGAAAGTTATTTCTATACTTCTGACTTAGATTTAAACCTATGGAGTCATACATATTAGAAGATTTGGTCAGATCAGATGGCTGAAGAGTCCAATTAGATTGTGACTCTGGTGAAGAGCCTACTCCAATTAGGACTCTAAGGGAGAGTCCCACTGGGACTGGAACTTTACTATTTTTAAAAAATTAATGAGTAATTAGATTACTAATTGACTCAATTTGATTGAGAAAAAGCTTTGGAACAAATCTAATTGAATTAGACTTAGTTCGACTCTGATTGGGTTTGATATGATCAAGCCTGATTACAAGAAAATTTTGATCCTAATTTGATCAGGGTTTTGAGTCAGCTAATTTCTAATTGGATTAAAAATTTGATAAGATTTTAGATTTATAATTAGATTATGTTTATTTCTATTGGTGGGTTCAATCTAAATTTAATTTGGATTAGAATCAGAATTAAAATGAAGAGTCCTTGTCAACTAGGACTCTATCCTTATCTTTTGCACCACATCTGGATCCATGCCAATTTCTCCACGTCTAATTGGATTTGGGTTATGATTTTTGGCATCATGACAGAGGATCCAATAAGAGTAGGCAGCTATAGCTGATAAGTCATAATATTATCTCTTGCCTAATTCGAATGCGATCCGAATTAGAAATAAGAGATAAACTAAGAAAGAAATTTTTCATATATGATATATTTGAAGGAACCAGATCTAGGGTTTCAGGGTTAGATCTTGAAACTTTTTCAAGATCAGGCAGCGGAAGACTGAAATAAATCAAAATTTATTTTTTAAAATTAGAGAATCTCTAAATCTAAGATTCTATTATATGATTATTACATAGCATTAAATCAGAAATTAAAATATATAGAGCATGAACTACATATTGATCATATCAACATGTTTCTATACTACATCTAATATATGTATTAAACAATAGATTAGATCTATTACCTTACAAGTTAGATGTTCTAACCTTGCTGATCTGGGATTGAGGATGATATTGCAAACCGCATACATATCCAGTCTCTAGGAGTCATCCACACGAGCCCACGAATCTCGACCAGAAGTCATACTTCAGGAAATCAGCACAGTATGCTAGTACTGTGCTGATCCTTCTTTAATGGTTGATCAGGTGTCTTCTTCTTCTTGATTTGGGCTCTTCCAAAGATGAAAAGTAGGAGGAGGAGTTTTAGATCTGAGATGCTCTCAGAAAACTCAAGATGGAGGAAGGGAAGAGATGAAACTAACAACCCTAGAAGAAGACCCTTTTTTTCTTCTCTTTACTCTCTCCTAGACACCCTATCTTGTGTCTATTATATCTCCACGACCCAAAGATATTTCTCTCTAATTTTTAGATGCCCCAAAGGTCTCTCAAATCTCTATAATCTACAAAAATTTCATAAAGAAACTAGATTTATAGAGAGATATGTGATAGAGTCCTTGTCTAGGTCAAATACCTAGTCAAGGCTTATCCAAACATGGCAAGATAAGGGGTGCCCAACTCTTGGGTGCCTCCTCCTTATTTTCATGCATGGACCACTAGAAAAGGGTGCACAATATGTGCCCTAAAAGCCAAAAAAATTTCAAAAAAAAATTGGATAAATTCGGTGCAAAAAAGAAAGAGTTTTAGATTTCTAAAACTCTATCTCATAGAATTTGAAATCCAAACTTATTCCTACTTTGATTTGATCCACAACCACTTTCCATGTATGAAAGAAGAGAGGAAACCTTTTGGATGTAGGAAAGATCTGGGAAAGAGCTTTTGTCACACAAAATAAGAGAGGATTGGCATGGAATAAGAGAGAGGGCATGGGAGGCTTATGTGGCGCAAGGTGGAATCCTAGTCTTACAAGGATTCTATCTTTGACTTGTTTTAATTTGGTTTCTCAAACCAAATCAAACCAAAATTAGATCAACCCAATTAAAATAGATCTTAATCCAATTAAGAATCTAATTTAATTAGATTAAATTAGATTTAAATCTAATTTAATTTTCTAATCAAATTAGAAATTAGGTTGATCCAAGTCCTAATTGAACTAGGACTAGTTTTTTCCTTGCACTTGGCTTATCCAATAAACCAATTGGACTTGATCCAATCAAGCTCAAACCAAATCTAATTAAATCATATTCAATTAGACTTAATCATATCCAATCATTCTTCTCCAATTTTTGGAGGGGTCAATCCCATCTCGATTGCACTCTGACTTCGCAAGTACTTGACTATGCCCAGAAGCCTTCCATCACTGAATTAGAAATTTAGTTAGTCCAGTACCAAAGCACAGTGAGTTGCTTGTAAGTCATTGAGTGTTAGGAATAGTATCCCAAAGTCAATCATCAGCCTGTTGACGGTTGTGCTCATTTTTGTATTTATACATGAATTATGAATTAATAAAAATTATTTTAATATTTTTCATCACAAAATATTTCATCTTCTAATGAACTCCTATGTTGTGGTAAAGTCCTTAGGACTATTTAGACTCGACAAAGAAGGATTTGTCGTTTAGTCCTTAAATCTGTTCGTGACCAAATGATACATTGTTACTAAGGATGACAACGTTTATCAAGCATAGGTCGTTGTGTGCCATATAGGTTGGTTATCCTCTTAACCAATGAGTGTGGAGATACTGGTATGACATACAGATGAGATGTAAGGGTACATCTGCACTGAACGTGACCGACTCTGGAGCTATTTCTACTGTCAAGATTTACTCCAATGGAATATGGGTATAAATATCCCTCCGACCTGAGACCGCCACGGTGACTTGCAAGCAACTCACTGCACTTAGGCACTGGACTACCTGAATTTTTAATTCAGTGAAGGAAGGTTGCTGGGTGTAGTCAAGTACTTGACTTGTCGGTGCTGTGTCAAGATGGGATTGACCACTCCAGTTTAGGAGCTGTGTACAGTCGTGTTTCAATTTAGCAAAATCTTGGCTAGGGTAGTCCTTGTGAGGAGTCACAGGACTATTTGAGTTGAGCACGATTCGAATGATCTGATCAGGGTTGACAGTTTAACCCTGAGTCATCCTAAACACAGGGGTCAAAAGGATAAATTATACAGTAACCATATTCATGTAGGTTCTGAGTGTTGCAATTGCGACTCTTCGACCTATCCGAATGTCGGGTACCATTGCTAGATGGTCACTTCGATTAGTACAGAAATTGATTCTTGTGCTACCGACTTAGGTTCGAACCTGTAGGGTCACACACATTAGAGGTTCCTATCTGATCTGATGGCTGATGTAGAATCCTACATGTTTGAGACTCAGTGATCGAGAATCAGGATTCTCTGATCATGAGTTCCACACATTATGGGTACCGGGGTCAAGAGTCCCACTGGTTGGAACTTTTCGATCAGGGTTACATATCGATAAATTCTGATGCCTGATTGCCCATCAAATTTGGACTCAGTATTTATGAGAGGTTTAATTAGTAATTTGATTGCTAATTAACTCAATTTGATTGAGTAATTATTTTTGGATCAAGTCCAATTGAATTGGATTCAGTTGGGTTTGACCCGATTAGGTTAAGAGTTGACCTAATCGTCGAGATGGTTTGGTCCCTGATTTGATCAGGGGTTGGACTTAATCAATTCTTGATTTGATTAGAATTTTATTGAGCCTAATTAAGCCTAATTTAGTTGGATTTAAATTAGTCTAATTGGACCTAACATATTTGGTTCAATTAGGTTGGTTTAAATAATTAAACCACCTTGACCCAATCTCCATGCGCCACCTCACTTCCATTGCACCCATTTGAATTCATGAGAAGGAACTTCTCATGAATTTTTTTCTCACGCCAAGCCCTCTCCACGTCCCACTTTAATGTGCCATATGAATGGATAAGGATGATTGGTTGGCCATTCAAATTTAAAATAAAATTTGAATTTGAATGGGCAATCAATCTTTGCACCTTATCCCTTTTTTTACGCCCCATTTATTATATGAGAAAAGGTTTCTCATGAAATCATTCCATGCATAATTTAAGCCACGTCTCATGCCTTTAGTGGATAAGGGATGAGTTGGTGTCCATTTGAATTCAAAATTTGATTTGAATTCAAATGTGCAATTACTCATCTTTATCCTTTCTTTAGGATAAGATGTTTGAGGTTATTATAAAAGGAGGAGAAGAGTGGGGCGTGATAGAAGAAGATTTTTGGAGAAAAATTTTAGGGTGTGAGAAGTCTTGTGCATGAGAAGGAAGTCCATATCCTTCCAAGAGAAAAAGAAAGAAAAGAAAGAAAAGAGGGTGCAAGGTTTTCGATGAGTTCCCTAGAGTTTTAGCCTGGGGTTCGGGAAGTGAGAAAGTGAGCTACGAGTATCGTGAGCCCATAAAATCTTAGGAAGATCTTCATCATCCTCTCAAACATGTCTGTTGATGATCTGAAGTGTTCAAAAAATCGACAGACATCGATCGAAGGCGTTCGATCAGCATCCACCGTCAAAAGGGCTCTACAACAAGCTAGCACTCGTGAGGAGTCGATCAGACCAGGAGCTTCGTATTGATGATCCGTAGAGGTCAGACATGCTGTATGACTACATCACGATGATCAGACTCTCTCGAGGGTGATCAGATTACGGCGATCTTCTACCCGCACAAAGGTATTGTGTTCTGAACACATTACAATAAAGTATTTACTATTCGCATTTGAATTTTAAATTTAAATGAATGCATGCTTTATATCATATTTAGATCCTAGTGTAGGATAAATTTATATTAATTAATTAGATTAATTAATAATTTTCACTATAAAATAATGATTTTAAAAAAATTTTAAAATTACCATTTTACCCCTGCATTGAATTTCCCTACAAAATGGTATCAGAGTGGGTTTTTAGATATGATATATATATTTACATGCATAGATTAAGTTGTAATCTAAAAGTTTAAATTTGAAATTCAAAATTTGAAATTTGAATTTTGAAAGTTGTTTGAAATTTAAACTTCAAAATTTTGAAATTCAAAATTTAAAATTTAAATTTTAAAATTTGAAATTCAAAATTTGAAATTCAAAAATTTAAAATTTAAAATTTGAAATTTGATTAAAATTTTAAATTTAAAATTCAAAATTTAAAATTCAAAATTTGAAATTCAAACATTTGAAATTAGAGATTTGAAATTTGTTTGAAATTTGAAATTCAAAATTTAAAATTTGAAATTTGAAATTTAAAATTTAAATTTTGAAATTGGTATATTTAGATATACTTGATACAAGTAGCAAGTAATCGAATTGGGTTGGTTGCCATGGTCGTCCAGTCATAGGAGAAAAATAGGGTTTAAAGGCCCTCTCCTCCCATTCGATGGGGTCTCCTATGGCAGTAGGGGTGCTGCTGCAATTATCCCATGCAGATGAAGCAGCAAAAGAAATTAATTGTAAAGGTTCAATTATGAAATTTATCATGAATGTGTTAGATTAGATCTAAAGGAATATTCATGATTTATTTTGATTGAGTTATTTTCTGTTATGTAATTAGCAATAGGATTACTATTTATGAAATGTGCTGATCTATTTGTGAAATGAGTCAACATATTTGATGAACAAAAAATAAAACCTTTCAAATTTGAAAAATATTTTTGAAATGCCAAATCCTGACCCATCTGCCCAAATACTTAATTAAAAGAATTAAGTATTGTCTAGTAGGTCTAGAATTGTGAATTAAGACCTAAGACAATTGCATAAACTTGTGGGTCAATGGGTTAGATGGATTAGGTCCATAATTGGGTTAGACCTAAGGTTAGCTTAAAGAAATAGACTAAATTAGAGTAATTGGTCAAATCTAATCAAAAGTTGAATTAGTTTAGGTCAAGGATACTCTAGACTCAACTCCAATAGTTGTAGTTGAATGGGTCCATGTCTTTAACTAGACCAAGATGGACTTAATTCATGGCTACGCGGTGGAACCCAATTTACTAAGTTGATCAAATTGAACTAATGAACCGGTTGGTGTCTAAGGTAAGTTTGGCAGTTTGATCAGTAGTTTTTAAGCGGGAGCTACTCGCAGTGATTCAATCTCTGACGAGTTAATGGCTTATCCCCACCACTAATCTCACTTACCTGGCTAATCTGATGAATTAGATTTTGATTAGATCACTTGGTGATTAGGGCTCACCCATGTCATTAGGTAAATCAGTTTGACTGATTTAGGTGCTCCTAATGCCAGCTTTAATTAAATCCTTTTTAATCTGACTTGGTGAAGTCAGTGGGAGGATTAAAATTGGCTGGATATTTTCTTCTCATCTATCTTTTAATAAAATCCTCAAAAATTATTAGGTCCCTAAAAATGATTAAGTTATATTGATAACTAAGTCATAGCCTCCCATTAAGTGAGTGATAATGAGTCCATTAGTTTAATAATCATTGGAGGCCCAAAGGCCTGGTGCTTATTGACTAATGAAATTATCATTCATAATATAATAATTTGGTTTGAGTCTTTCTGATGGTGATCAAGTTGGTCGGCCAAAGTCAGACCTGATCACTTATTGGTCCGATTCACCAAATCAAATCATATTAATGGTTGGACCTAACCAGATCTTTTCAATGGAGGCCAAAGCCTACTGATTAGGTTCTGGGGCAAAATCAATTACTAGAAGTTGTTTAGAGAAACAACTGATTATGAACCTACCCATAGATGCACATGGGTTGACCAACCAAAGTTGGGCTCGTGTGTAGTCTGTGTGGATTCTAGTATCCACTAAGAAATTAAAGTAATTCTTCGAATTGGAGGTTGAGGCTACCAGATCGTAAAAATATTAGAAGAAACTTTAGACTAAAGTCCAAGTCTTTAGTATTTATAATTTATGTACTAATAGAGGTCTGATTTTTTTTTATGCAGCTATGGCCACTACCCTGTCCCTCCGGTCATTATTAGATAATGACAAGCTCATGGGACCTAATTTCGATAGTTGGTATCGAAAATTAAAAATTATCCTTGAGCATGAGCGGATCCTTTATGTAGTAACGGATTCGGCATCTGAGGAGCCAGCCCTAAACGTTAGAGGGATGGTCCGAGACATTTATCAGAAGTGGCTCAACGATCGCACCACCATTCGGTGCATTATACTGACGACAATGAATGATGAGTTTAGCCGCAGGTTCGAGAACGCCCAACCACAGGAGATGCTTCAAATGTTGAACGACTCCTTTGGCACACCTGACGATGTTGAAAGGCACAAAACTAGTTGTGCCATTTTCAATGCTCGGATGAGAGATGGAGCCTCAGTCACTGATCATGTATTGTACATGATCGAAATGATTGAGCGCCTAAGTAAACTGGGCTTTCTCCTACACGAGTAGCTCGGTAAGGATGTGATCCTTAATTCATTGCCCAAGTCCTTCCTCCCCTTCCTTACTCATTTTCGGATGACAAAGCCTGCAGTGACTACCACAGCTTGTTGGGGTTGCTGCAGAACTTTGAGAAGGATCACCAGCTCCATAAGGAGTCGGTGAATGTTGTGGGAGGGTCTTCTTCTGGTCGTCGACCCTTTAAGAAAGGGAAGAAGAACAAGAAGAAGAAGAATAAGAAGGTGCAACCACATGCTGGGATGTCTGCACATGGCCAGACCAAGAAGCGCAAGCCCAACTAGAGCCAAGCGAAGTGCTTCTTTTGCAAGAAGCAGGGGCACTGAAAGAAGAATTATCCTCTATACATTGCCTCACTGGACCCGAACAGGCCGAAGAAGAAGCAAGGTACTTATATGATAACACCTTGCAACTTTTTTATTTGTGATACTACTGCCTGGGTATTGGATACCGAAAGCCCTTATTATATTTGCAATTCGATGCAGGGTCTACAGGTCAGTAGGAGATTTGATGAAGGCGAGAGATTCCTGAACGTTGGAGATGGAAGTAAAGTTCCAGTTCTAGCATTAGGAATCATGAACCTTGTAATCAATTCTCGAAATATAATTCTGAGTGAATGTCACTATTGTCCAAGCTTTTTATTAAATATTATTTCTGTAGGAATTTTGACCATGAACGGTTATCAATTTTTAATAAAAAAAAATATTTGCAATATCATTTTGAATAGTGTTACAATGTTTGTTGGACAACTTAATAATAAAATTTACTTTCTATCACAACCTGTTAATGTGGTTCAAACTTTCGGTAAACGTCCTAGAATAGATAATGTGTCAGAAGTCTACCTTTGGCATTGTAGGCTAGGTCATATCAATAAGAATAGGATAAACAGGTTGGCTCAAGAAGGAATTCTTGAAGTAGGTGATTGTGAATCACTTCCAACCTGTGAGTCCTATCTTCTTGGTAAAATGACCAAATCACCTTTTACTGGAAAAGGTGAGCGAGCCAGTGAACTCTTAGGTTTGGTACATTCTGATGTATGTGAACCCATGAGCTCAAGTGCAAGAGGTGGATTTTTCTACTTCATAACCTTCACAGATGACTTATCGAGGTATGGGTATGTCTATTTAATGAAGCATAAATCGGAGTCATTTGAAATGTTCAAACTATTCCGAAATGAGGTAGAAAAATAAACTGGAAAGTGTATTAAAACTCTTCGATCTGATCGAGGAGGTGAATACCTTTCCAATGATTTTATGACATATCTTGGAGAGAATGGGATTCTCTCTCAGTGGACTCCTCCTAGAACACCACAACATAATGGTGTATCTGAAAGGAGGAATCGGACCTTGTTGGACATGATTCGATCCATGATGGGGTTTGCTGGTTTGTCGATCTCCCTCTGGGGATATACACTCGAATCGGCTTGTTACCTTCTAAATAGAGTTCCGAGTAAGTCTATAACCAAAATGCCATATGAGATATGGATAGGACGTAAGCCAGTACTCTCGCACCTTAGGGTTTGGGGGTGTCCGACTTATGTTAAACGTTTAATTACGGACAAGCTTGGATCTAGGTCTGATAAGTATAATTTTATAGGGTACCCAAAAGAGACCAAAGGGTATTACTTCTACCTAGCTGATGAGCAAAAAGTGTTTGTCAGCCTTAAGGCAATCTTTTTGGAAAAGGAGTTTCTTGGTGAAGGGACTGTTGCCTCTAAGATCAAACTTGACGAAGTTCGGCATGTGAAAAAACCGACACAAGTTACTGAACCTGAACCGGATTTGGTTAGATCAGATCCGGAGCCCATTGTTCAAGCACCCTTAAGGCAATCTGGTAGAGTACCACGTCAACCGGACAGATACTATGGTTTCTTGGTCTGAGATGATGATCCTATCAAACTTGATGAAAACGATGAGGATCCGATCACCTACATGGATGCAATACAGAGACCCGACTCTGAGAAATGGCTAGAGACCATGAAATCCGAAATGGAGTCCATGAAGGTCAACGATGTGTGGACATTGGTTGACCCACCCGAAGGAGTAAAACCCATAGGGTGTAAGTGGGTCTTCAAGAGGAAGAGAGGCACAGACGGAAAGGTGGAAACCTATAAAGCCCATCTGGTTGCCAAGGGATATCATCAACGTTATGGTATAGACTATGACGAGATATTTTCTCCTGTGGCAATGCTCAAATCCATTCGGATTATGCTTGCGATAGCTGCCCATCTAGACTATGAAATCTGGCAGATGGATGTGAAGATAGCTTTCCTAAATGGAGAGCTGGATGAAGAGGTGTATATGATACAACCTGAAGGATTCACATCCACAAATGAGTCTAAAGTGTGCAGACTACAGAGGTCCATTTATGGACTTAAGCATGCATCCCAGAGTTGGAACATACATTTTGATAGGACGATCAAGACGTATGACTTCGTTAAGAATGGAGAAAAGCCCTGCATTTATAGGTGGGCTAATGGTCCAGTAGTAGTATTTCTTGTATTGTATGTGGATGACATTCTCTTAATCGATAATGATGTCCCTGCATTACAGGGAATAAAGATTTGGCTGTCGTCACAGTTCTCCATGAAGGATCTGGGAGAAGCTTCCTACATCCTAGGGATGAGGATCTATAAGGATAGATCTAAAAGGTTGCTTGGTTTATCTCAGTCCACGTACATTGATACTATGCTGAAGAGGTTCAGCATGGAGAATTCCAAGAAAGGCTATCTTCCGATAGGCCATGAAATTTTTCTCTCGAAGAGGGATTATCCGACAACACCTCAAGAGAGAGAGCGTATGGGTAGGATTTCATATGCTTCGATAGTGGGATCTATCATGTACGCCATGACATGTACACGATCAGATGTGGCATACTCACTAGGGGTAGTGAGTAGATACCAATCTGATCCAGGAGAGAATCACTGGAAGGTTGTTAAAACCATCCTGAAGTATTTAAGAAATACTAAGGACCAGTGGCTTGTTTATGGTGAATCGGACTTGAGACTTATATGGTTTACAAACTCTAGTTTTCAGTCTGATCACGATGACAGCAAAAGTGTGTCGGAATTTATTTTTATCCATAATGGTGGGGCTATCTGCTGGAAAAGTTTCAAGCAGCACACAGTGGCTGATTCAGTTTGTGAGGCGGAGTATGTCGCCGCATCAGATGCTGCCAAAGAAGCGGTGTGGCTAAGAAAATTCATCATCGAGCTCAGAGTAGCACCCTCCCTTGTTGGTCCAGTTCTGCTCTACTGTGACAGCTCTGGAGCTGTTGCTCAGGCGAAGGAACCAAAGGCACACCAGTGGACGAAGCATATTCTGCGTCGCTACCATCTCATCTGAAAAATTATGGATCGAGGTGACGTCGATCTTCAGAAGATCGATGGGAAGGAGAACTTGGCTGACCCATTCACTAAAGCCATTGCGGTGAAGGAGTTCGACACCTATAAGTCGAATATGGGTATTAGATACTGCACCGATTGGCTTTAGGCCAAGTGAGAGATTGTTGGGAATAGTGTCCCAAAGTCGATCGTCAGCCTGTTGACGGTTGTGCTTATTTTTGTATTTATACATAAATTATGAATTAATAAAAATTATTTTGATATTTTTCATCACAAAATGTTTCATCTTCTAATGAACTCCTATGTTGTGGTGAAGTCCTTAGGACTATTTAGACTCGACAAAGGAGGATTTGTCGTTTAGTCCTTAAATCTGTTCGCGACCAAATGATATGTTGTTACTAAGGACGACAACGTTTATCAAGCATAGGTCGTTGTGTGCCATATAGATTGGTTGTCCTCTTAACCAATGAGTGTGGAGATACTGGTATGGCATACAGGTGAGATGTAAGGGTACATCTGCACTGAACGTGATCGACTTCGGAGCTATTTCTGCTGTCAAGATTTGCTCTGATGGAATATGGGTATAAATATCCCTCCGACCTGAGACCACCGTAGTGACTTGCAAGCAACTCACTGTACTTAGGCACTGGACTATCTGAATTTTTAATTCAGTGAAGGAAGGCTGCTGGGTGTAGTCAAGTACTTGACTTGTCGGTGCGTGTGTCAAGATGGAATTGACCACTCCAATTTAGGAGCTGTGTACAGTTGTGTTTTAATTTAGCAAAACCTTGGCTAGTGTAGTCCTTGTGAGGAGTCACAGGACTGTTTGAGTTGAGCATGATTTGGATGATCTGATCAGGGTTGACAGTTTAACCCTGAGTCATCCTAAACACGGGTCAAAAGGATGAATTATACAGTAACCATATTCATGTAGGTTCTGAGTATTGCGATTGCGACTCTTCGACCTATCCGGACGTCGGGTACCATTTTTAGATGGTCACTTCAATTAGTACAGGAATTGGTTCCTGTGCTACCGGCTTATGTTCGAACCTGCAGGATCACACACATTAGAGGTTCCCATCTGATCTGATGGCTGATGCAAAATCCTACAAGTTTGGAACTCAGTGATCGAGAATCAATATCCTCTGATCACAAGTTCCACACATTATGGGTACCAGGGTCAAGAGTCCCACTGGTTGGGACTTTTCGATCAGGGTTACATATCGATGAATTCTGATGCCTGATTGCCCATTGGATTTGGACTCAGTATTTATGAGAGGTTTAATTAGTGATTTGATCGCTAATTAACTCAATTTGATTGAGTAATTATTTTTGGATCAAGTCCAATTGAATTGGATTCAGTTGGGTTTGACCCAATTAGGTTAAGAGTTGACCTAATCGTCGAGATGGTTTGGTCTCTGATTTGATCAGGGGTTGGGCTTAATCAATTTCTGATTTGATTAGAATTTTATTAAGCCTAATTAATCCTAATTTAGTTGGGTTTAAATTAGTCTAATTGGACCTAACTTATTTGGTTCAATTAGGTTGGTTTAAATAATTAAACCACCTTGACCCAATCTCCATGCGCCACCTCACTTCCATTGCACCCATTTGAATTCATGAGAAGGAACTTCTCATGAATTTTTTTCTCATGCCAAGTCCTCTCCACACCCCACTTTAATGTGCCATATGAATGGATAAAGATGATTGGTTGGCCATTCAAATTCAAAATAAAATTTGAATTTGAATGGGCAATCAATCTTTGCACCTTATCTCTTTTTTTACGTCCCATTTATTACATGAGAAAAGGTTTCTCATGAAATCACTCCATGCACAATTTAAGCCACGCCTCATGCCTTTAGTGGATAAGGGATGAGTTGGTGTCCATTTGAATTCAAAATTTGATTTGAATTCAAATATGCAATTACTCATCTTTATCCTTTCTTTTGGATAAGACGTTTGAGGTTGTTATAAAAGGAGGAGAAGAGTGGGGCGTGATAGAAGAAGATTTTTGGAGAAAAATTTTGGGACGTGAGAAGTCTTGTGCGTGAGAAGAAAGTCCATATCCTTCCAAGAGAAAAAGAAAGAAAAGAAAGAAAAGTGGGTGCAAGGTTTTCGGTGAGTTCCCTAGAGTTTTAGCCTGGGGTTCGGAAAGTGAGAAAGTGAGCTACGTGTATCGTGAGCTCACAAAATCTCAGAAAGATCTTCAATATCCTCTCAAGCATGTCTGTTAATGATCCAGAGCATCCGAAGAATCAACAGACATCGATCGAAGGAGTTCGATTAGCATCCACCATCAAAAGGGCTCTACAACGAGCTAGCACTCGTGAGGAGTTGATCAGATCGGAAGCTTCATTTGGATGATCTGCAGAGGCCAGATATACTGTGTGGCTGTATCACGATGATCAGACTCTCTCGAGGATGATCAGATTGCGGTAATCTTCTACCCGCACAAAGGTATTATGTTCTGAACACATTACAGTAAAGTGTTTACTGTTGGCATTTGAATTTCAAATTTAAATGAATGCATGCTATATATCATATTTAGATCCTAGTGTAGGGTAAATTTATGTTAATTAATTAGATTAATTAATAATTTCTACTGTAAAATAGTGATTTTAAAAAAATTTTAAAATTATCATTTTACCCCTGCACTGAATTTCCCCACATTGAGGTGATCTCAGGTCTAAGGAATACTTATACCTGTATCCCATCAGAGACATTCTCGACTGCAGAATGCTCTGGAGTTGGTCATATTCCATGACGATGTACCCTTACATCTCACCTGTATGCCATACCAGTATCTCCACACTCCTTGGTTAAGAGGACAACCAACCCATATGGCCTACAGCGACCTATGCTCGATAGAAGCTGTCGTCCTTATTAACAGTCTATCATTTGGTCATGAACAGTTTTAAGGACTAATCGATAAATTCTCTCTTTATTGAATCTAAATAGTCCTAAGGACTTCATCATAACAATGGAGTTCATTAGAAAATGAATGCTTATGATAAAAATACCAAATATATTTTATTTATTAACAAATCAATTACCATACAAGATTGCTCAACCGTCAACAGGCTGACGATTAATTTTTGGGATACATTTTTCAACAACTCCCACTTGTCCTAAAGCCACTCGGCATAGTATCTAATACCCATCTTCGACTTGTGGTTGTCGAACTCCTTTATCGTCAGGGCTTTAGTGAAGGAGTCGGTCAGGTTCTCCTTTTCATCGATCTTTTGAAGGTCGATGTCACCTCGATCCACGATCTTCCGGATCAGGTGGAAGCGGCACAAAATGTGCTTCGTCTGCTGGTGTGCTTTGAGTTCCTTCGCCTGAGCTATGGCACCAGTGCTATCACAGTAGGGCAGGATCGGACTATTGAGGGAGGGTGCTACCCCGAGCTCGGTGATGAATTTTCTCAGCCACACAGCTTCCTTCATGGCATCCGATGCTGCGATGTACTCCACCTCACAAACAGAGTCTGCCACAATATGCTGCTTGAAACTCTTCTAGCAGATAGCTCCACCATTCAGAGTAAAGATATAACTCGACATGCTTCTACTATCATCATGGTCAGATTGAAAGCTGGAGTCTGTGTGAAGGAAAAATCAGCTTTTTCCTTGTAAGATCTTCCAGATATAACGAGATCTGGGGCAAAATATTTCAAAAATTATTCTATGATATTTTAGATCTAAGATCTATTAGATCTAATTCCTATTATCTGATATTAAATATAAAATTAAATCTAGAAACATCAGGAATAGAGAAATACCTCTAGGGTAACTAGATTATCCTGTAGATGATTGCAGCAATGCCCGAGGTTCTAAAATAGCCACACAATCACCTGACCTCTACCAATATCCACTCAAGCAGGATCTGGATCATCTTCTCCTCACAAATCTTTGCTCCAAAAATTAGATCTGGATCTGATCTGGAAGATCTTCAAAAGATCTTTTGAAGCTGGAGCAGCAGCTTCTCGATAAATCTCTATAGCCTTCTAATCAGGAAGCCACCACGCCTTGGACAAGCACCAGATGAATGCCCAACCTCTTGGACGTGAAGAGGGGAGGGAGAAGAGTAGAGGGGGCATGGAGAAGTGGAGAGGATTCAGGCTTTTGCTATTTATTAAGTAGAGACTCTAAACCCTAGGCGCAAATAGGGTTTAAATAGACCCTGCTGCACAATGCAGTGCCACATCATTCGATCAATCAAAAAATTTTAATTAATTCTGAAAAAATTTTGATTGATGGAGTGATGTCATTTGATCATATCAGATAAGAATCTCTATAATTTCTCCTACTGTTGGCACCAACACTGGATAAGAACATTGAGATTTCCACCCCACAGTCCAAGTTGATCAAGGGATTAGAGTCCTCATCTCATGGGACTCTATCCTTATCCACTTGGGGCGCACGCCCAATCTGAATATGGCACCCACTTTGAGGCCCAATTTAGTAGGTAGACACTCCATAAAAAATCTTCAATGACCTCTTGCCAAGTGGCCTTCAGTCCAAGGTCCATGGATCAATGTTTGACCAATGTCCTAAAATGAAAATGGCAGGTGACAGGAATTAGCAGGTGTTGTCTTAAATTCATCTCATGAATTAAGACAAATCCTTTCTGAGCTGGACTGGCTCCAGTCAGACTGTGAGAAACCTTCTCAAGGTTCTCTGGGTGAGTCAAATCACATTTGGCTCAATCGAGATAGAAAGGATTACACGAGGAGAAAGTTAGGCTCAATCATGTGCTAGCATGATTTCCTTGAACCTAATTGGATCTAATCCAAATCAATTGAACTAGGCTAGCTCAATTGATGACATCCAGATCCTAACTCTTGTTTGTGTGACCCAGTTAGGTTCATTTCTATATGGTAGTGAGACATGTCATGATCTCATCATCGACATCATCGAAACTCCTTTCAATGGACCAGAACTCTTCTGATTCAGACAATTAGAATGATCGATCATCAAGATCATTCTAATTACTCCCAAAATCCACCAATAATACCTAGAAGTATATGGTGGCAACCCATCAGAAATGAAGATGAACCTCTCGGTGCAGCTACCTGTGTGATTGAGTTCCTTTATCATGAGTCCCAACTGAATTAGGGTTAAGGTGAACTCGTCAAACCCAACATCAGTCATATGAATCAATCGATTGATCCAAGTCCGATGTCAAATCCCAATGGAAAACTCTTTTCCATTATTTTACTCTACCATGGCCATGAGCTTAAGAACTCAATCTTTCAATCATCATAGGACTACTCCTCTCATCTACCAAGGTTGATAGATCCCATCTTGGTGCAATCTGGTTCCGACAATGAATATGCTATAGCCAACATACACCTCAGAGTTTCAAATGGCTAGGAGATCGAGTTATGGTGTAGTTAAACTATAACACACTCAAGGTGAACTGTCGATGTACCTCATGTCAATGAACTAGACACACAGCTGCAGCATCGAGCTAGTCATCAACGAGAAGGTAGATTTCCTTATGACTGCTCGAGGTGGTCACGCTCAGTACTCTCATTCTCAATGAATATCTGTACTCTCACTCTGGTGTCTCCACATCGTAGACTCAAGACACATCTACTCTAAAAAAATGATCATACACTAACCTTCCGGATCGATCACCATCCTCATGATGATCCTATGGTCAAGAGCTGTTTATGAGTTAGTTATATAAATTCATGCCTTAAATTTTTAACTCTTGAAAATATGAATTAATATTTCCACTAACTCAAAGGATGAATCACAGACATAATGTACACAATGTGATAGTAGAATAATCTTTTTATTCATTTATAGTCAAAATTATAAATTTGCCCTTATATTTGTACAGGAATGTGTCAGTCAATCTGGCATTTAGGGCACACATCTAACAAACTCCCACTTGACCTAATGCCAATTGGCTACATATCTAAGTCCCATCTTCTCAAGGTGGGCTTCAATCTTCTGCTGGCCTAATGGCTTTGTCAGTGGGTCTGCCACATTGTCTGTGGAGTCGACTCTCTTAACCTTGACATAACCTTTTTCGAGATAATCATGGATCAAATGGAATCACCGCTCGATATGCTTGGACTTCTGGTGAGACCTTGGCTCCTTAGCTAGGGCTATGGCATCATTATTGTTACAGTAAAGAGGGATGGCATCCGATGACATCACTCCAAGTTTTGCGGCAAACTTTTTGTACCAGAATGCCTCCTTCACAGCTTTCGATGCAGCAATATACTCTACCTCCATGGTGGAATCAGCAATCATCGTCTGCTTGAAACTCTTCCAGCTAACTGCACCACCATTGCAAATGAACAGACTTTTAGATGTCAACTTTCGATCATCTATATCAGACATAAAGTCTGAGTCTGTAAATCTCTGAACCTGGAGTTCTCCATTCCCAAAGACTAGAAACATATCCTTAGTCCTTCTCAAGTACTTAAGGATACATTTCACAGAAGTCCAGTGCTCTTCACTTGGATTCGACTGATATCTACTTGTGACACTCTCAGCATGGGCTATATCAGGTCATGTACATAGCATGGCATACATGAGGCTCTCTATTACGGAAGCATATGGAATCTTGCTCATGCGTTCAATCTCCTCAGGTGTGCTAGGGCACATCTTCTTGGAGAGATGAATGCCATGTCTAAAAGGTACTAAACATCTTTTGGAGTTTTTCATGCTAAACCTTTTTAGCACCTCCTCTATGTACATCTTCTGTGAGAGTCCCAGCATCCTATTTGGTCTATCTCTATAGACCTTAATACCTAGTATAAAGGATGCCTCTCCTAGATCTTTCATAGAGAACTCCTTAGACAACTATATTTTGACTGAGGTCAACATGAAAATATCATTCCCAATCAGGAGGATGTCATCTACGTATAGTATGAGGAAGGCAACTACGCTCCCACTGACCTTCTTGAACACACATGGTTCCTCCTCGTTCTTGATGAAACTAAATATTTTGATCACATCATTGAAATGAGTATTCTAACTCTGAGATGCTTGCTTAAGTCCATAAATGGACCTTTGCAGCTTGCAGATCTTGTGATCATCATCACTGGATGTGAAACCAAGCGGCTATTCCATATAGATATCTTCCTCAAGATATCTATTTAAGAATGCCATTTTCACGTCCACCTGCCATATTTCATAATCGAAATAAGCTGCAACAGCAAGCAATATGCGGATGGATTTTAGCATGGCTACGGGCGAAAAGGTATCCTGATAGTCAATACCTTCGCACTGACTATAACCTTTCGCTACGAGTCTAGCCTTGAATGTCTCCACATTCCCATCTGTACCTATCTTTCTCTTGAAGATCTATTTACACCTAATAGGTACAATACCTTCAGGTGGATCTACTAAGGTCCAGACTTGGTTTGAGTGCATCGAGTCAATTTTTGATCTCATTGCCTCAACCATTTCTCGGAGTCGTTATCTGATATCGCCTCATCATAGGTCTTGGGGTCATCACCATGAGCCTCATTTTTTGTGAGGAATATTTTCTCTACTTCCTCTTGTATAGTACCTAAGTACCTTTCAGGAGGATAGAAAATCCTTGTCGATCTACGAGGTAGAAGAGATTGTGTTAGGATTGGTTCTAGTTGATTGGGTTCCTCAAGTTCTTTAGCTCGTTGCTCTTGGGAGATATTCTCTTTGAACTTAATTATTCTTTCGATACCACCATCTTGAATAAACTATTTTTCAAGAAAAATAGTATGTTGGTTCACAATCATATTATGATCTTCCAAAATATAGAAATAGTATCCTAATGACTCTTTAGGATATCCTATGAATCGAGCTCTAAAAAACCTGAACTCTAACTTGTCCGCCTGCTGTCTCTTGATATGAGCCGGACAACCCCAAATTCTGAGATGACTCAGACTTGGCTTCTTACCATGCCATATCTCATACGGTGTGGTAGGAACGATTTTAGAGGAAATCCTATTCAATACATATATTGCTGTCATGAGACAATATCTCCAAAAAAACTCAGGGAGGTCCGTGAAGCTCATCATGGAACGGACCTTATCTAATAGGGTCCGGTTCCTCCGTTCTGAAACCCCATTGAGTTATGACATTCCAGGTGGAGTCCATTGAGAGACTATGCCATTATCTTTAAGATAGTCTAGGAACTCCCGACTAAGGTATTTACCTCTTCGATCTGATCGAAGAACCTTAATGGACTTTTCTGTTTGTTTTTCTACCTCATGTCTGAAGTCTTTGAACTTTTCAAAGGCTTAAGACTTGTGTTTCATTAGAAACACATATCTGTACCTAGACATATCATCGATGAAGGTAATGAAGTAGACATAGTTGCCTCTAGCCGGTGCATCAAATGGGCCGCACACATCTGTATGTACTAGGGCAAGTAGGTTTGGGGCCCTTTCCCTATTTCCTGTAAAAAGGAGCTTAGTCATTTTGCCTTGAAGGCATGATTCACAAACTGGATATGACTCGAAAGTCAACAGACTCGATAGCCCGAATTTTTCTAATTTGTTAATCCTATCTTCCGCTATATGACCTAGCCTTAGGTGCCATAGATACCTATCATTTAGACTATCTCTTGGCCTTTTAATTCCCATGGCATTCACATTTTGCTCGATATGAAATACAGATACATCAATATGGAGCTGATAGAGATCATTAATAAGAAAACCATTTGCAACTTTATTATTTTCATAAAATATATTACAATGGTTCTTATGAAAGCTAATCACATAGCCTTCTTATGCTAAACATGAAATAGAAATCAAATTCCTGCTTGCTGCAGGCACATAATAACAATCTCTAAGAACTAAATCTAATCCTAATGGTAATCACAGAGGATAGGTTTCTACGGCCACAGCAACAACTCTTGCTCTGTTCCCAATACGTAGAATCATATCCCCATCCCTCAGCCTCCTGCTCTCCTCAAGATCCTACATAGAAGTGCACAAATGAGCACTAGAACCAGAGTCAAGTATCCAACTGGATGCAGAGGAAATCGTAAGATTAGATTCTATAACGAGCATTCCTCCAGAAGGACCATCCTTCTTGTTCTTCAGTGTGGCCAGGTACTGAGGACAGTTTCGCTTTCAATGGCCATCTGAATTGCAGTAGAAATATTTTTCCTTTTCAGCAGCCTTCTTCTTCGGTTCTGTTTTCTTCTTCTTCCCATCCACCTTCTGCTTCTTCGTAGACTTCTTCTTCTTTCCAAAAGACTTTCTCTTGGAAGAAGTCTGCTCCACAATAAGGACTGAGCCTTTTGAACCCTTCAAAGAAAGCTCAGCCGTAACCAACATGTTCATTAACTTAGCCAAGGTACACTGCATCTTATGCATATGAAAGTTCATGATGAACTAACCATATGCATCAGACAAGGATTGAAGGATCACATCAATCTGAAAATCACTGTTTAAAATGACACCGAGCTTCTCAAGCTCTTCAATATCCTTGATCACTGACAAACAATGATCTTGGACTGACTGCCCATCACGTATTTTAGCCTTAAAAAGTCTTTGGAAGATTTGATACTTGGCTGTGCGACTTTGTTCACCAAACAACTCTTGTAGGTGAGCCAACATTTGATGGGTAGTCATAATATTCTCATGCTGACACTGCAAGTTATCAGATATGGCACCCAACATGTAGTACTTGGCTTTGTTATCGTCATCCATCCACTTTTTTAGAGACGCTCTCTGTTCAGCAGTCGGACGTGCTGGTATAGCAGGTGGGTCCTGATCTAAGACATGAGTCAGTTTCTCAAAACCCAGAATAATTCTATAGTTCCTCAATCAGTCCTTGAAATTAGGTCCAGTCAATCTATGGATGTCTAGTATTTTGATCAGGGGGTTGGATGCAGACATGCTTCCTGTAGAGAGTCAAAAGTTTCTAGTTAGATTTTGTAATCAAACTTAACCAATTTGTTTAAGAGTTTTATTTTTAAATAAATTAGGCTCCCACTATTTTCTTAGATCCCTACACTCCCTAGGTAGAGATGTGAAAATCTCCATGATTAGTGATTTCTAGTGGATGGTGCGGTCTCACCGATTGGCTCACCACCTCACCTAACAATTATTGGTGATGGGTCCATCGATGAGTGGACAACTCTTATCCAATGATTCTCTAATCATAGTGTACCAAAAACTTGATCTCTAATTCATGAAGCTCACCGTGCTCGGAATATTACTCCAATCCTTAGTTAAGTCAGACCCACCATTTGCACGAATTAGATTCCTGATTGGGTCCCTCACCGTATCCAAAATATTGAGTACAACCCATCCTCTAATCCATAGCATTCAATGCCTAATGGACATGGTTGTGTCTTACCAGTGCAACTGAGTCACTATAACCAGCTGAGAACAATCAACCCTGGGAAGGGCCCGCACATCCATAATGGTGGAAGACCTTAGACTTAATATTTTCTTAGGGAGATTTGATTTAGGTCTCATTATACTTGACTTGATATAGTCATAACAATTATGACTAACCTAGTGACATGGGTTAGCTCGAATTGTTAGCCACCTCAAATCAGAACTAGATCGACACATATGGCCAGTTAAGTGAGATCGGTGGAAGGGATATGCCATTAACTTGACAAGAACGTATTCGAGTCGAGTAGCTTCCAATTAAAAATCAGTCGATCGCATCTGCCCAACTTACCTTAGACACCAAATTATCGAACCAGAACCAATTAGGTTAGTCTATAATCCAGGCTCTAACCACTGAGCCAAATTAGGTCTTAGCTTGATCGAGTCACATTTAAATGTGATTCGACCTTGACCTAGACTTAATCCTATTAGGCTGGTCAATTATTAGCTTTCATGATCCCATCTAACCAACTTTTGATTCAGTTTGATCAACCGTTATTCGACCTTGACCTAGACTTAATCCTATTAGGCTAGTCAATTATTAGCTTTCATGATCCCATCTAACCAACTTTTGATTCAGTTTGATCAACCGTTAGACCTAATTGAGCTACCCAAGCCTGAACCCAATTTTATGAAAATGACTTAGATCTGAAATTCTCAATTTTAGACCTAATTTAATTTCATAAGCTTAATTCATTAATTAAGTCTTGGGTTCATAAATAAAATATGTAAATAAATCTTAGGGTTTCAGGATCTAAGGTTTTGTAGAAAAGTAAATTTTGATTTCTGATTAAGGATGAACGTGCAGCACCCCTACACGCCATAAGAACACCCCATTGAATGGGAGGAGAGGGTCTTAAACCCTATTTTATTCTTATGACCGGACGGCCATGAGGAACACCTTAATCAAAAATATTAATTTAACTACAAAATTAGTTAGATCTAAATTACATATTACATATATAATTTCAGATCTGACTTATACATGTTTTGCATACATCTCATGTATTAAAATCTGATCTAACTAGCATGCTTTTGAAAGAAAAACCAGCTTTTTTCTTGTAGGATCTTTCAGATCTAATGAGATCTGGGGTGGAATATTTCAAAAAAAATTATCTTATGATATTTTAGATCTAAGATCTATTAGATCTAATTTTTATTATCTGATATTAAATCTAAAATTAAATCTAAAAATATGAGGAATAGAGAAATACCTCTAAGGTAACTAGATTACCCTATAGATGATCGCAACAATATCCGAGGTTCTAAAATAGCCACGCAGTCACCTGGCCTCTATCGATATCCACTCGAGTAGGATCTAGATCATCTTCTCCTCATGAATCTTTGCTCCAAAAATCAGATCTGGATCTGATCTGGAAGATCTTCACAAGATCTTCTGAAGCTGGAGCAGCAGCTTCTCGACAAATCTCTGCAGCCTTATCAGGAAGCCACCACGCCTTGGACAAGCACCAGATGGACGCCCAACCTCTTGGACATGAAGAGGAGAGGGAGAGGACCAAAGGGGGTATAGAGAAGTGGAGAGGATTCAGGCTTTTGCTGGTAATTGAGCAAAGTCTCTAAACCCTAGGTGCAGACAGGGTTTAAATAGACCCTGCTGCGCCATGCAGTGCCACATCACTCGACCAATCAAAAAATTTCAATTAATTCTGAAAAAATTTTGATTGGTGGAGTGATGTCATCTGATCATATCATATAAGAATCCCCATAATCCCTCCTACTGTTGGCACCAACACTAGATAAGCACAGTGAGATTTGCACCCCACAGTCCAAGTTGATCAAGGGATCAGAGTCCTCATCTCATGGGACTCTATCCTTATCCACTTGGGGTGCACGCCATATCTGATTATGGCACCCACATTGAGGGCTACTTTAGCAGATGGACACTCCACTAAAACTCTCCAATGACCTCTTGCTAAGTGGCCTTCAGTCCAAGGTCCATGGGTCAATGTTTGACCAATGTCCTAAAATGGAAATGGCAGGTGACAAGAATTAGCAAGTGTTGTTTTAAATTCATCTCATGAATTAAGACAAGTCCTTTATAAGCTGGACTGGCTCTAGTCAGACTATGAGAAACCTTTTCAAGGTTCTCTGGGTGAGTCAAATCACATTTGGCTAAGTCGAGATAGAAAAGATTACACGAGGAGAAAGTTAAGCTCAATCGTGTGCTAGCATGATTTCCTTGAACTTAATTGGATTTAATCCAAATCAATCGAACTGGGCTAGCTCAATTGATGACATCCAGACCCTAACTCTTATTTGTGTGATCCAATTAGATTTATTTTCGTATGGTAATGAGACATGTCGTGATCTCATCATCAACATCATTGAAACTCCTTTCAATGGATCAGAACTCTTCTGATTCAAATAATTAAAATGATCGATCATCAAGATCATTCTAATTGCTCCCAAAATTCACCAGTGACACCTAGCAGTATATGGTGGCAACCCATCAGAAATGAAGACAAACCTCTTGTGCAGCTACCTGTGTGATTGAGTTCCTCTATCATGAGTCCCGACTGAATTAGGATTAAGGTGAACTCGTCAAATCCAACATCAGTCATATGCATCAATCGATCAATCCAAGTCTGATGTGAAACCTTAATGGAAAATTCTTTTCCATTATTTCACTCTGCCATGGCCATGGGCTTAAGGACTCAATCTTTCAATCATCATAGGACTACTTCTCTTATCTACCGAAGTTGATAGATCCCATCTTGGTGCGATCTGGTTCCTACAATGAATATGCTACAGCCAATATACACCTCAGGGTTTTGAATAGCTAGAAGACCAAGTTATGGTGTAGTCAAACTATAACACACTCAAGATAAACTATCGCTGTACCTTAGGTCAAAGAACTAGACACACAGCTGCAGCATCGAGCTAGTCATCGATGAGATAGTAGACTTTCTTGTGACTGCTCGAGGTGATCATGCTTAGTACTTTCATTCTCAATGAATATCTGTACTCTCACTTTGGTATCTCCACACCGTAGACTCAAGATACATCTATCCTAAGGAAGCGATCGTACACCAACCTTTCAGATCGATCACCATCCTCGTGATGATCCTATGGTCAGGAGCTGTTTATGAGTTAGTTATGTAAATTCATATCTTAAATTTTCAACTCTTAAAAATATAAATTAATATTCTTACTAACTCAAAGGATGTATCACAGACATAATGTACACAATGTGATAGTAGAATAACCCTTTTATTTATTTATAGTCAAAATTATAAATTTGCCCTTAGATTTGTACAGAAATGTGTCAGCCAATCTGACATCTAGAGCACACATTTAATAGCTTTCAGATCTGATACATCACATATAATATCTAAAAAATAATATTTAAATTGAACTATTCAATATAAAATCTATTCTAGACAGTTACTAGAATAATTCTACAACTAGTCTAGGCATGCAACAGATCAATCTTATGTATTAACTAAAATTTTATTTTTTATTTTTTGATCTAAATATAATATTTATAATATCAAAAAAATAAAGAATAAATTAGATCTAATTTATATTTTAATCACATTAAAATATAAAACTATAAGACTATTCATAGATTAAACTATTCCTAGTCTAGTCATGCATCTCATGCATGTTAGATCTACTTAGATTTAATTTTAAATTTTTTTGATTTTAGATCCTATCATATTTGATGTGACATCTAAAATCTATTCATATCAGATAAATAAAAATAAAAATTAGATCTAAATTAGATCTTAAATAGAGCCATCAACCTGGCTTTGATACCAATTGAAGGAAAAATCGGCTTTTTCCTTGTAAGATCTTCCAGATCTAATGAGATCTGGGGTGAAATATTTCAAAAATTATCCTATAATATTTTAGATCTAAGATCTATTAGATCTAATTCTTATTATCTGATATTAAATCTAAAATTAAATCTAAAAATATCAAGAATAGAGAAATACCTCTAGAGTAACTAGATTACCCTGTAGATGATCGCAGTAATGCTCGAGGTTCTAAAATAGCCACGCAATCGCCTGGCCTCTATCGATATTTACTCAAGTAGGATCTAGATTATCTTTTTCTCATGAATCTTTGCTCTAAAAATCAGATCTGGATCTGATCTGAAAGATCTTCAAAAGATCTTCTGAAGCTGGAGCAGCAGCTTCTCGATAAATCTCTGTAGCCTTCTAATCAGGAAGCCACCACGCCTTGGACAAGCACCAGATGGATGCCCAACCTCTTGGACATGAAGAGGGGAGGGAGAGGAGTAGAGGGGTTATGGAGAAGTGGAGAGGATTTAGGCTTTTTCTGGTTATTGAGCAGAGACTCTAAACCCTAGGCGCAGACAGGGTTTAAATAGACCCTGCTGTGCCATGCAGTGCCACATCATTCGACCAATCAAAAAATTTTAATTAATTTTAAAAAAATTTTGATTGGTGGAGTGATATCATTTGATCATATCAGATAAGAATTTCCATAATTTCTCCTACTGTTGGTGCCAACACTGGGTAAGCACAGTGAGATTTGCGCCCCACAGTCCAAGTTAATCAAGGGACCAGAGTCCTTATCTCATGGGACTCTATCCTTATCCACTTGGGGCGCACGCCTGATCTAAATATGGCACCCACTTTGAGGCCCAATTTACCAGGTGGATACTCCACAAAAAATCTTCAATGATCTCTTGCCAAGTGGCCTTCAGTCCAAGGTCCATGGGTCAACATTTGACCAATGTCCTAAAATGAAAATGACAGGTGACAGGAATTAGTAGGTGTTGTCTTAAATTTATCTCATGAATTAAGACAAATTTTTTCTGAGCTGGACTGCCTCCAGTCAGACTATGAGAAACCTTCTCAAAGTTCTTTGGGTGAGTCAAATCACATTTGGCTCAGTCGAGATAGAAAAGATTACACGAGGAGAAAGTTAGGCTCAATCGTGTGCTAGCATAATTTCCTTGAACCTAATTGGATCTAATCCAAATCAATCAAACTGGGCTAGCTCAATTGATGACATCCAGACCCTAACTCTTATTTGTGTGACCCAGTTAGGTTCATTTTCGTATGGTAATGAGACATGTCATGATCTCATCATCGACATCATCGAAACTCCTTTCAATGGATCAGAACTCTTCTGATTCAGACAATTAGAATGATCGATCATCAAGATTATTCTAATTGCTCCCAAAATCTACCAGTAATACCTAGCAGTATATGATGGCAACCCATCAGAAATGAAGATGAACCTCTCAGTGCAGCTATCTGTGTGATTGTGTTCCTTTATCATGAGTCCCGACTGAATTAGGATTAAGGTGAACTCATCAAACCCAACATCAGTCATATGAATCAATCGACGAGAAGGTATATTTCCTTATGACTGCTCGAGGTGGTCACACTCAGTACTCTCATTCTCAACGAATATCTGTACTCTCACTCCAGTGTCTCCACACCGTAGACTCAAGATACATCTATCCTAAGAAAGCGATCATACACCAACCTTCCAGATCGATCACCATCCTTGTGATGATCCTATGGTCAGGAGCTGTTTATGAGTTAGTTATGTAAATTCATGTCTTAAATTTTCAACTCTTAAAAATATGAATTAACATTTCTACTAACTCAAAGGATGTATCACAGACATAATGTACACTATGTGATAGTAGAATAACCTTTTTATTCATTTATAGTCAAAATTATAAATTTGCCCTTACTTTTTTACAGGAATGTGTCAGCCAATCTGGCATTTATGGCACACATCTAACACTGTGAACCCCATAAGTTTCAGATCTGACTCGCCATAAACCAACCATTGATCCTTAATATTTCTCAAATACTTAAAGATGGCTTTAACCACTTTCTAGTGGTTTTCTCCAGGATCAGATTGGTATCTACTCACTACTCCTAATGAGTATGCCACATCTGGTCTTGTACATGTCATGGCGTACATGATAGATCCCACGGTCGAAGTATATGAAATTCTACTCATACGCTCTCTCTCTTCAGGAGTTGTCGGACAATCTTTCTTAGAGAGAGAAATTTTATGGCCTATCAGTAGATAGTCCTTCTTGAAATTCTTCATGCTAAATCTCTTCAGGATAGTATCTATGTACGTGGACTGGGATAACCCAAGCATCTTTTTAGATCTATCTCTATAGATCTTCATCCTTAGAATGTAGGATGCTTCACCCAAGTTCTTCATGGAGAACTACGATGACAACCAAACTTTTATTTCCTGTAGTGCGGGGATGTCATTCTCGATTTAGAAAATATCATCCACGTACAAGATAAGGAATACCACAATTGGACCATTTGCCCATTTATAGATGCAGGGCTCTTCTCCATTCTTAATGAAGCCATATGTTTTGATCACCTTATCAAAATACATGTTCCAACTCTGAGAAGCTTGCTTTAATCCATAAATGGAACTCTGAAACTTGCACACCTTGGACTTATCTGTAGATGTAAACCCCTCAGGTTGTATCATATACACCTCTTCGGTCAGCTCTCCATTCAGGAAAGCTATCTTTACATCCATTTGCTAGATCTCATAATCCAGATGGGCAGCTATTGCAAGCATTATCCGAATAGATTTGAGTATTGCCATAGGAAAAAATATCTCGTCATAGTCAATACCTTAATGTTGACGATACCCCTTGGCAACCAGACGGGCTTTATAGGTCTCCACCTTTCCATCTGCACCCCTTTTCCTTTTGAACACCCATTTACACCCAATAGGTTTAACCCCTTCAGGTGGGTCAACCAATGTTCGTACATCGTTGACCTTCATGGACTCCATTTCAAATTTCATGGCTTCAAGCCATTTCTCGAAATCAGATCTCTGTATTGCATCCATATAAGTGATCAGATCCTCATCGTTCTCATCGAGTTCGATGGGATCTCTGTCCCGAATCAAAAAATCATAGTATCTGTTTGGCAGACGCAATACTCTATCGGATCGCCTTAATGGTGTAGGTACATTGGGCTCCGAATTTGATCTAATCAAATCCGACTCAGGTTCAGTTGTTAGTGTCGGTCCTTCTACCTGTTAAACTTCATCAAGTTCAACCTTAGAGGTAACGATTCTTCACCAAGAAACTCTTTTTCTAAAAAAGTTGCCTTAAAGCTGACGAACACCTTTTGTTCATCAGTATGGTAGAAAAAATATCCTTTGATCTCTTTGGGGTACCCGATGAATGTGCATTTGTCAGACCTAGGTTCAAGTTTGTCTATGACTAATCATTTGACATAGGTCGGGCACCCCCAGACCCTAAGGTGTGAAAGTGCTAGCTTACGCCCTGTCCATATATCATATGGAGTCTTAATTACAGACTTACTTGGAACCCTATTTAACAGATAACAGGCCGATTCGAGTGTATATCCCCAAAATGATATTGGCAAGCTGGCAAAATCCATCATGGATCGGACCATGTCTAACAGAGTCTGATTTCTCCTTTCAGACACACCATTATGCTATGGTGTTCCTGAAGGAGTCCATTGGGAGAGAATCCCATTCTTTTCTAGATATGTGAGAAACTCACTAGAAAGATATTTTCCTCATCGGTTAGATCGAAGAGTTTTAATACTCTTTCTAGTTTGTTTTTCTTCTTCACTTCAGAATCGTTTGAACATTTCAAATGAATCTGACTTATGTTTCATCAGATAGACATATCCATATCTAGATAGATCATCCATGAAAGTGATGAAGTAGAAAGATCCATCTCTATCACTTATGCTCATGGGCCCGCATACATCAGTATGTACTAGGCCCAAGAGCTCAGTAGCTCTCTCACCTTTTCCAGTAAAATGTGACTTGGTCATTTTACCAGGAAGATAGACTCACAGATTGGAAGTGATTCACAATCACTGACTTTGAGAATTTCTTCTTGAGTCAACCTATTTATTATGTTCTTGTTTATATGACCTAGCCTACAGTGCCATAAGTAGATATCTAACACACTATCTAATCTAGGATGCTTGCCAGTAGAATAGACTCTTATCGGGCTTGATCTTTCTGGTCTGGCCCTGCACTGATGTCCCAGCTTGAACTTGCACCTTCTTCATTTTCTTCTTCTTGTTCTTCTTCTCTTTCTCAAAAGATCAAGAACCAGAAGACGAACCTCCCACTAAGTTCACCAACTCTTTGTAGAGTTGGTGATCCTTCTCAAAGTTCTGAAGCAACCCCAGTAACCCATAGTAGTTCACTTCAAACTTTGTCAATCTATAATGAGTGAGGAATGGGAGATAAGACTTGGGCAGCGAGTTCAGTATTGCATCTTTCTCAAGCTGCTCATGCAAGAAAAAGCCGAGCTTGCTTAAACGTTCCATGAGCTCAATCATGTACAATACATGATCAGTGACAGAGGCACCATCCCACATTTTGGCATTGAAGATGGCACAACTTATCTTGTGCCTCTCCACATCATCAGGTGTGCCAAAGATATCCTCCAACACTTGAAGCATGTCCTTTGGCTGAGCCGTCTCGAATCTACAACTGAACTCGTCGCTCATGGTAGCCAGCATGATACAGCACACCATGGTCCGATCACTGAGCCACTTTTGGTAAGTGTCTCTGATTGTTCCACGTGCATTGACAGCTGGCTCCTCAGGTGTAGGATCCATTATCACATATAGGATCCGTTTATGCTCCAGGACTATCTTCAACTTTCGGTACCAGCTATCGAAGTTGGGTCCCACCAACTTATCATTGTCCAACAATGATCGGAGTGATAGGAAAGTGGCCATATCTGCTCAAAAAAAAACTATAACCTAATTAGTAATTGATTCATTAAACCTAAAGATTTGGACTTTAATCAAAAAATTTTTCTCACTATTTTATTCGAATTGATAGCCTCTATCTCCAATTCGAGAAATTACCCTAATTCCTTAGTGGGTACTAGAATCCACTTAGACTGCGCACAAGCCCAACTTTGGTTGGCCAACCCATGTACATCTAAGGATAGGTTCATAATTAATTATTTCTCTAAATAATTTTTAATAATTTTAATTTTGCTCCAGAAACCTAATCAGTAGGCTTTGGCCTCCACTGTAAGGATCCAGTTAGGTCCAACCATTAACATGACCATACTTGGTGCATCTAACCAATGAATGATTAAGTCCAACTTTGGTTGGCTCACCTAACCACCATTAGAGAGACACTTCCAAGTCATCATTTGATGAGTGATAATTTCATTAGTCAATAAGCACCAGGCCTTTGGGTCTGCAATGATTATTGAGTTAATGGACTCATTATCAAACACCTTAATGGGAGGTTATGACTCAGTTATCTCCATAACTTTGTCATTTTAAGGACCTAATAATTTTAGAAGATTTAAATGATTTAGAGGATGAGGTCAGATGAACCAGCTTATCATGATTCTCCCACTGACTTCATCAAGTCAGCTTAAGGGGGACCATTAAAAGGGCTGGTCTAGGAGCACCTAAATCAGTCACACTGATTTACCTAGCCGACATGGGTCAGCTCGAATAGTCAAGCGATCCAATCAAAACATAATTTCACCAAGAGGCCAGATAAGTTCGATCAGTGGGAGGGTCGGCCAAAGCTTGCCTTGGACACCATCAAAAATAGCTAGGTAAACAGGCTCCCAATTAAAAATCACCGGTCTGGTTTATCTTAGACACCAACTGGTTTAATTAGTTTCGATTAGATCAACCTAACAGTTCGTGCTAGACCGCTTAGCCAAGAATCAAGTCCATTTGGTTCTCGTTAAAGACATGGACTTGACCAACTACAATTATTGTAATTGATCTAGAGAATCCTTGACCTAATCTAAGACAACAATTGATTAGATTTAGTCAATTCTCTAATTAAGTTCATCTTTAATCTAACCATAGGTCTAACCCAATTAATGGACCTAATTCTCACTAACCCATTAACCCAATGTGTTATGGTTTGTGCCTTAGGTTCTTCAATTCACAATCCTAGAACCTAATCAAATAACTTCTTAATTCTTAATTAAGTTTTGGGCTGAGGGTTGGGTTCGGCTTTTCAAAAATAATTTTTATATTTATAAAATAATTTTACAATATGGTTCTACCAACCATATTGCATGTTTGATTCATAATCAAGATGCAAATGAAATAAACATGAAACTACTTTAGATCTAATCTAAACAGGTTCATGTAATTGAAATAATTTCAACTTTAAACAATTTCTTTGCATAAAAATTATTAACAAAAAAATTTATTTTAGATTTAAATACTTTTTAAGTTTAATAAATCATAAATTTAACCTAGATCATATCTAATAAATTTATGATTAAAGATAAATCTACATGAACTAGGACAATCTTTGCACTGTAAGGGTAAACCTTACAGCAGGACAACCTTGCAGTTCGTGATTGATCTAAAATTTTAATTTTATATTTAATAATTAGATTATAAATTAGATACAATCTAAGAGATAATCTAAGCATGTATAAATAATCATGTAATAAACAACCTGAGGCTCTGATACCAATTGTAGGAATCAGATCTAAGATTTCAAGGTTAGATCTTGAAACTTTTTCAAGATCAGGCAGCGGAAGACTGAAATAAATCAAAATTTATTCCTAAAACTAGAGAATCTCTAGATCTATGATTTTATTATATGATTATTCTATATTATTAAATTAAAAATTAAAATATATAGAGCATGAACTACATATTGATCATATCAACATGTTTCTATACTACATCTAATGTATGTATTAAACAATAGATCAGATCTATTACCTTGCAAGTTAGACATTCTAACCTTGCTGATCTGGGCTTGAGGATGATGTTGTAAACCACACATGCATTCGGTCTCTAGGAGTCATCCACATGAGCCCATGAATCTCGATCAGAAGTCCTACTTCAGAAAATCAGCATAGTATGCTAGTACTGCGTTGATCCTTCTTCGATGGTTGATCAGGTGCCTTCTTCTTCTTGATTTGGACTCTTCCAAAGATGAGAAGTAGGAGGAGGAGTTTTATATTTGATATGCTCTTAGAAAACTCAAGATGGAGGAAGAGAAGAGATGAAACTAACAACCCTAGAAGAAGACCCTCTTCTTCTTCTCTTTACACTCTCCTAGACACCTTGTCTTGTGTCTATTATATCTTTATGACCCAAAGGTCTTTCCCTCTAATTTTTGGATACCCCAAAGGTCTCTCAAATCTCTATAATATACAAAAATTTCATAAAAAAATTTATTTTATAGAGAGAGATATGATAGAGTCCTTGTCTAGGTCAAATACCTAGTCAAGGCTTATCCAAACATGGCAAGATAAGGGGCGCCCAACTCTTGGGTGCCTCCTCATTTTTGTGCATGGACCACCAACAAAGGGTGCACAATGTGTGCCCTAAAATCCATAAAAATACCAAAAAAAATTTGGGTAAATTTGGTGCAAAAAGGATAGAGTTTTGGATTTCTAAAACTCTGTCTCATAGAATTTGAAATCCAAACTTATTCCTACTTTGATTTGATCCACAACCACTTTCCATGTATGAAAGAAGAGAGGAAACCTTTTGGATGTATGAAAGACCTGGGAGATGGCTTTTGTCACACAAAATAAGAGGGGATTGGCATAGAATAAGAGAGAGGGCATGGGGGGGCTTATGTGGCACAAGGTGGAATCCTAGTCTTACTAGGATTCTATCTTTGACTTGTTTTAATTTGGTTTCTCAAACCAAATCAAACCAAAATTAGATCAACTCAATTAAAATAGGTCTTAACCTAATTAAAAACTTAATTTAATTAAATTAAATTAGATTTAAATCTAATTTAATTTTTTAATCGAATTAGAAATTAGGTTGACCCAAGTCCTAATTGAACTAGGATTAGTTTTTTTCTTGCACTTAACTTATCCAATAAACCATTTGAACTTGATCCAATCAAGCCCAAACCAAATATAATTAAATTATATTTAATTAGATTTAATTTCAGCCCATTGGCTCAATCAAATTAAGCTAATTAGCAATCAAATTGCTAATCGATCTTCTTGCAACCCTTGCACTAGGTTAAATATCAATCGTATTGATCATTTAACCCTAGAATGATTAATAATCGTTGATCAACCATCCGATCGGATCATGAACTCTAACGTGTCTGACCTCATAGGTCTGAACCTAAGTTGATAGCATAAAAATAAATTTTTATACCAATCGAAGTGACCATCTAGCAATGGTACTGATTTATATCATAAATTGACATAAAAAGTATCAATTAATATCTAAATTATCTAACTTTATTAAGAAATTAATATTTGTTATTATATTTTATAGAAGAAGAGGTCATCAATAGAAAGAACAAGGAAAGAGGATTCCAACGGCGTAAATTTTATGCAAAACGGAGTTAAATTGACCCAGGAATTGAAGAATGAAGAAAGAAGACTCAATTGGGTCAAACCCGAGTCAAATCAGATCAAAATTGGTCAAAAATCAACTGATTTGGTGATTTGGTTAGCCGCCTGGTCCACAGCAATAGGCGCCTAGACCATGAACCCATCGGCGCACCATAAACCAGCCAATCAGCGAGTCTCGGCTCACCGCAACGCATTGCGAGCCCGATCCATGCGCGTGGTCCAGGGCTAATGAGGAGAGAGAAGAAGGTCCGAAGGGCAACCTGGTAACTTCACATCACTCGATGGTCCGATCTTCTCTGATCAAGATCCAACGCTCCATATTTTTGCACCATCGGATGGCCACCATCGCAGCCGGTCAAGATCCAACCGTAATCAAGGTAATTGCAAGAATCAATAAACACTAGGACAACACGGGATCCTTCTGCAGCGCGATCCAACGGACGAAATCTTCCAGTGCCTTGATCGGACAGTCCGTGATGCATCCGACCTGATCCCATCTCTGCAGCACGATCCAACGGCAGTGCTTCACCCAGATCGTGATCCGACGGCCCAGATTCGCTCCCGGCTTGATTTATTAGATGAATTGGGTCCTTTAGATGAAGATCGGACGGCTGAAATAATTTCTAGGGTTTCTTGATGGATTTAAGTACTTTTTGAGCAAGATTTGAGCCCCTAAACCCCCCTAACAGCCCTCTAAAACCTCTTAGTCCCACATCTAAAATTTTGAAAACCTTATAACCCTCAAATGCCTATAAAAAGCCCCCAAAGGCCCTTGTTTTAAGGATTCTTTCCTTCCGATCAAGCTTGTAACCCTAGATAGTGGGGTTTTTAGCTTTCTTCTCAAGCCTCGAGCTTTGAGATTTTTGTAATAAATTTTTTTTTATATAAAATCTTATTTTTATATAATTTTATCTCTTTACATTATGCAATTTATTTTTCTTGCAATTAGGATAGTTTAATTTATGCAATTTAATTTTATGCAATTAGGTTAGTTTAAATTATGCAGTTTAAATTTATGCAATTAGGATAGTTTAATTTATGAAATTAGGGTAGTTTATTTTTCTGCATTTAAATTTTGCAAGTAGATTTAGATCATGTCTAGCTAAGCATCCCTTCTAGGATTTGCGATGAAGCTAGATCATGAGTAGGGGTTTTATATAGGGTTCTTTTATTTTCTTAGGATTTCTTTTTCTTCCTCTTTTGCCAAGAATTTTTGATGAACTACAGTTGGGTCAGAGTCCCTTCATAGTTCATGCTTGATTCAGTGCATAGGAGGAGAAAACCCTAAGGGATCCTAGTTACTACTCCCCTGTAAAGAATCTTGATGGGTTATCGTTGGACCTTAGTCCCTTCATAATCTATGCTTGGGAAAGACAAGAGGAGTAGTCGTTAGGATCAATAAGAAAAATTCTAGGTAGAATTCTCTAATCTAGATCTAGTGGATTCAAAAACCCTAGATCCTTAATCTTATTGTCTTTAGCAAACAACTTTCGATTTTCAATTTTCGTTAAAGCTCGCTTGAGCATAGATTTGAAAATCATTTTTAAACCAAGTCTCTGTGGGATCGATCCGTACTCGCTGATCGTGCTACTCTGCACACTGTGCGCTTGCGGTTTTATTTACAAATTTTAAGATTTGAACCATCAAGTTTTTTTTGGCGCCGTTGCCGGGGATTTGGTGTTTTAAATTATTTTCAAATATTTGTTCTTCGTGCTTTATAACTCTCTTTCTTTTTTCTTTAGGTTTCTAGATTTAGTTGGTGATTGCTGGAAAACTCAGGTACGCTTCTAATTTCTTTTTTATTATTTTTAGTTAATTATTTTTTCTTTTAGACCTAATCATTTAAATTTACTTAATCATAAAAAATAAAAAATAAAAAATAAAACAAAACAAAAGACATTTCATAATCGTGAAGTAAAATATCAAAATAAAAAAAAAATCTAAATTAAAATCTTTTACATTCTTGGTCATCTTGTTTATTTGCATTTGTATTTTCATAATTAATCTAAGGGCATCAACCCATTAACAAGATAAGGTGGGGATTTCATTACCCTTCCTTAGCCCAAAAACCATCTCCATCATATTGCATTACCTAGACCTTTAATCTTAAAATCAATTAGACGTCAACCTTAAGGAATTCGAGCTCAATAGGACAAGGAACCCTAAGAGTTCTACCAAGTTTGAGTTATTTGATTAGTTGGTGTCTAGGCAAGTCCCTGAGGGTGGTTTGTTAAATTGGTTCAGTTGCTGGCCTGGCCAACTCGTTTGGTGTCTAGAAAGGCAACGATGAGTGAACCTCCCACCTCTTATACTTACCTGGCTAACTAGTTGATCAATCTCCACTTGGAAGGCTTGAAGGGTCATCTTGGAACAGTTAGGAGCTGTCTAGATTTAGGTTAACCCTAGGATAGATTGAGTTTAATTTATTGTTTCACTTGTTTGAAAAAAAAAATTATTAAAATTTAAATTAATTTGGTTACTTTTCTTTAGATTTAGGACTCCTTAGGATCTTTTCTTTAGAACTTTTTCTTTTTTCTTTCTTTTTCTTATACATAAAAATTTTATAAAAAAAAATTATATAAACATCGAGAACCGTACACCTCGTGTGTGGAGAAGAGTGTCGGGTCGTCTAGTTAGAATTGAGTCAATTCTGTTGTTCCAATGGCGGAACCAATCCAACCCATGACCCTTAAGGATTTGTGTTATCCAGTTGGCTCCATCCAACCATCTTGTATCAGGTTGCCACAACCCACAGCTAACAATTTTGAAATCAAACCTCAAATCATAAATATGCTTCCAAAATTCATAGGATTAGAGGATGCTTATATATTTATTAGAGAATTTGAGGAGGTATGTGCAACCATGAAACTGCAATTAAAAGAGGATGAGGTCAAACTTAGATTAATCAACTTTGCCCTTAAGGATAATGCTAAGAAGTGGCTTTATAGTCTGCCAAACCATTCTGTCACTACCTGGGAGGGCTTTGTGAGAATATTTTTGAAAAAGTATTTCTCCCATCATAAAATAGCTAGGATTAGGAATGAAATAAATCAATTTTACCAACTAGCTGGTGAATCATTTTGGAAGTACCTTGATCGTTTCAAGAATCTTTTGACCCAATGCCCACACCATGGAATAGAAACTTGGAGACTATGCCAGATCATCTATAAGGGATTAGATTCAAACTCAAGAACCATGCTAGAGTCCATGTGCCAAGGCCAATTTATGGACAAAGAAACTACTAAAGCTTGGCAATTCTTGGAAGACCTAGCCGAGAAAAATTTACAGTGGGAAACAACTAGGAAACCTGATAAAGCTATACCTTCAAGAGGAGGAATGCATCAAATTCAACCAACCCTAGCATCAGAGGCCAAGATTGCAACCTTAACACGTAGATTGGAAGCCTTAGAATTACAGAGACCAGCCAATGTAAATCAAATATCTGCACCCATGTGTAAAGGGTGCAATGCACCAGACCATGTCTTAGAAGAATGTTCCTACTCGAATGAGTGTGCACAGGTGAATGCCACCTATCAAGGACCATTGAACAATCCTTATGCACCCACATATAACCCAGGTTGGAGGAATCACCCGAATTTCTCATGGTCCCAGAATCCTAATGTAGGCAATCCAAATTTCAATCAGCAAAATCTAAGGTCCAACCCAGTGATGAACAACCCGCCAGGCTTCCATGATAATGACAAGAAAATTACCTCTTTAGAGAAAAGCCTAGAAGCCATGATGAAGACACATACCAGCTTTATGCAAACCACGGGTCAACTCATAAATAATAACACCCAAGCTATAGCCCGTCTGGAAATGCAAGTAAGTCAGCTAGCTTCGACCATTAGTGAACGAGAACATGGTAGGTTACCTAGCCAACCTGAGCCAAATCCTAGGAACCAAAATGGTCCACGACCCCAACAAGGAAACCAAGTTAATGGTGTAAATGCCATTCATACCTTAAGATCGAGAAAACAAATAGACAATAAGGTAGTTGCATTTGATGATATAGAGGACTCATCTGCCAAGTCACCTTCTAAAACTACTACCTTTCAACCTCAAGCACCAGAAACTGAAAATTCACCTAATCCAGTACTTAAAAGTCCTAGAGCTCCTTTTCCAAACAGACTGAAATCCAATAAATCTGAACATTTAGATAAAATTTTAGAGGTATTTAAACAAGTCCAAGTCAATATTCCTCTTTTAGATATAATCCATCAGGTTCCAACTTATGCCAAATTTTTAAAAGATCTTTGCACTAGGAAAAGGACCACTAATGTACCAAAGAAAGTATTTTTGGCTACAAGTGTCAGTTCATACCTATCTAGCCATGTGCCAATTAAATATAAGGACCCTGGAGCTCCAACAATTTTTTGTGTTATTGGAGAAACCAATATAAAAAAGGCCTTGCTAGATCTAGGAGCTAGTGTGAATATCCTTCCATATTCGGTGTATGAGCAACTAGGATTAGAAAAACTTCAACCTACTGGGATCACATTACAGTTAGCCGATAGATCTCTCAGGATCCCTAAGGGAATGGTCGAGGATGTTCTGATAAAGGTTGAAAATTTCATTTTCCCTGTAGATTTTATTATTTTAGAGACTGAGCCAGTTGTGAATCCTAAAGGATATATACCTGTCATTTTAGGAAGACCATTCTTAGCTACGGCCAATGCTGAAATCAATTGTCAAAATAGTCTAATGAAGTTATCCTTTGGGAATATGACCATTGAGCTTAATGTTTTTAACTTAGAACAGGAATCCTCTTCTCATGCTGATGTCAATGTAGTCCAAGATGGTATTTATGAATCCATTGACATTAGTGATGATGAAGTCGACCTAGAGTCTAACCCCTGGTTAATCCATGAGTCTGAGGATGTCAGTGAAATACTTAAAGAAAATCAGATTAATCAGGAATCGACACTTCCTACTGAACCAATCATTGAGATGGTGAAATCATCACCTAAACTATCGATAGAGGAAGCACCCATTTTAGAACTGAAACCCCTCCCAGAACATCTCAAGTATGCATATCTAGGACCCAAAGAAACTTTGCCTGTAATTATTGCATCAGACCTAGATCCCAAGCAAGAGGAGGAGTTAGTGTCAGTTCTAAAAGCAAATCAAGAAGCAATAGGTTGGACCATAGCAGATATCAAAGGAATAAGCCCTTCTATAGTTCAACATAGAATATACTTAGAGGAAGAGGCTAAACCAACAAGAGAAGCCCAAAGAAGGCTTAATCCAGCTATGAAGGATGTAGTTAAAAAGGAGATTCTGAAACTCCTAGATAGTGGAATAATTTATCCTATTTCTGATAGCTCTTGGGTAAGCCCAATTCAAGTAGTACCCAAAAAATCTGGGGTAACAGTGGTCCAAAATGATGCAAACGAACTTATCCCAACTAGGACCCAAATGGGATGGAGGGTCTGTATAGATTATAGAAAGTTGAATGTTGCGACAAGGAAAGATCACTTTCCTTTGCCATTTATTGATCAAATGTTGGAAAGACTAGCCGGACAAGAGTTTTACTGTTTTCTTGATGGATACTCGGTTACAACCAAATCTCCATAGCCGCTGAAGATCAAGAAAAGACTACATTCACCTATCCATTTGGTACTTTTGCCTATAGACGAATGTCCTTTAGACTATGTAATGCACCGGCAACCTTCCAGAGATGCATGATCAGCATGTTTTCAGATATGATAGAACGATTTCTAGAAATTTTTATGAATGACTTTTCTGTTTTTGGCCTAACCTTCTCCGAGTGTCTGAATCACCTGCAATTAGTTCTAGAACGATGTAAGGAGAAGCACTTAGTTCTCAACTGGAAAAAATATCAATTTATGGTCAAACAGGGAATAGTTCTTGGCCATGTCATTTCTAAAAAGGGGATTGAAGTGGACAAGGCCAAAATAGATCTAATTGCAAGTCTTTCACCACCTAAATCTGTGAAAGAAATACATTCATTTTTAGGTCATGCTGGATTCTATAGAAGGTTTATTGCCAACTTTAGCAAAGTAGCACATCCACTAACTAATCTTTTGGCAAAGGATACCAAATTTGAATTTACTCATGAGTGCTTGGAATCTTTTGAATTTCTAAAAAAAGCACTTGTATCAGCTCCAATCATTCATCCTCCTGTCTGGTCTGAACCATTTGAATTAATGTGTGATGCATCCGATCATGTTGTGGGCGCAATCTTAGGTCAACGGATAAATAAGCTGCCTAGAGTGATATATTATGCAAGTAAAACCTTAAATGATGCACAGCTTAGCTACACCACAACTGAGAAGGAGTTCCTTGCCGTTGTCTTTGCTTTAGAGAAATTTAGATCTTATTTGGTTGGGACCCACACCATTGTTTACACCGATCACTCAGCCATTAGACATCTCCTAGCAAAGAAGGATGCCAAGGCACGCTTAATCAGATGGATTTTGCTCCTTCAAGAATTTGACCTAGAAATTAGGGACAAAAAAGGCACTGAGAACATTGTAGCAGATCGTTTGTCCCAAATTTCAGTCGCACCATCTAGTGAACCACCCATCAATGAATCTTTCCCAGATGAGCAATTCATGTCTGTGTCTACTGAACCTTAGTTTGCTGATATTGTAAATTATTTAGCCATAGGTAAGATACCTTCTCATTGGACTAAGCAGGATAAATATAAATTCTTTGCCCAAGTGAAGTATTTCATTTGGGATGATCCTTATCTTTTTAAACAATGTCCTGATCAAATTATTAGAAGGTGTATCCCAGATAATGAAGTCATGAATATTTTATCTTTTTGTCATGATCAAGCATGTGGGGGTCACTTCGCGTCTAAGAAAACTGCTGTTAAGGTTCTCCAATGTGGTTTTTATTGGCCCAATTTGTTTAAGGATGCTCATGAATATTGTAAAAGTTGTGCTCAATGTTAGAAAATGGGTCGAATCACCAAGCGACACATGATGCCACTCAACCCAATCTTGGTAGTCGAAGATTTTGATGTTTGGGGGATCAATTTCATGGGACCATTTCCAAATTTCTTTGGAAATGAATATATTCTAGTAGCAGTTGATTATGTTTCAAAATGGATAGAAGCAATTGCATGTAGAACATCCGATAGCAAAATGGTCATTAAGTTTCTTAAAGAAAATATTCTCTCCCGTTTCGGTATTCCTAGGGCAATCATTAGTGATCGGGGAACCCATTTTTGTAACCGACCTTTCGCAACATTGATGAAAAAGTATAATGTCACCTACAAATTGGCCACACCATATCATCCTCAAACTAGTGGGCAAGTTGAAGTGTCAAACCGACAAATCAAACAGATCCTGAAAAAAACTGTTAGTGCCAATAGAAAGGATTGGTCTTTGAAATTAATTGATGCACTTTGGGCATACCGAACCGCTTTCAAGACCAATCGAGGAATGTCTCCTTATAGGATTGTGTTTGGTAAACCATGTCACTTGCCTATTGAGATAGAACACAAAGCCATGTAGGCCATCAAACAACTAAATACAAATTTGAACGACGCTGGAAACCATAGGAAGCTTCAGTTGAATGAATTAGAAGAACTTAGAAATAAAGCCTATGAAAATGCAAGGATATACAAAGAACGAACCAAAGCATTTCATGATCAATCAATTATGAGAAAAACTTTCAATATCGGACAAAAGGTGCTCTTATATAACTCTAGATTACATCTGTTTCCAGGAAAGCTTAGGTCTAGATGGACAGGACCATTTTTAGTAAAAGAAGTCTTTTCACACGGAGCTGTTGAGATAGAAAACCCAAGTAATGGTGTTATCTTTAAAGTTAATGGTCAACGATTAAAACCATTCTTGGAATTACCTGTCGAGACTGTTGAAGATGCCATGGTTCTTTATGAACCAACTTATTCTGATTAAATTGCTTCGAGGTTTGGTCTGGCTGAAGACATAAAATTAGCACTTCTGGGAGGCAACCCAGCTTATTTAATTTCTAATGCTTTCTTTGTTTTCAGTTTGCTTAGGATAAATAAATTAGATAAACTTCATTGGGGATAATGTCGGTCAAGTTGGGGGGAGAGCTTGAACAAAATCAGGTGTTATCATTTCCTTTTCCTTCCACTATGAGTTATTTCTTGCATTTAATATATTAAAAAAAAAATTTGAAATAAATTAATCTAGAAAAGAAATAAGAGTAAGTTAGAAAGTATTTGCTAATAAATGTAGTGAGTCACGGAGAAGATTAGCTGGTTAGACTCTTGGTGGCCTAGGTCATTTAAAGACTATTAGCACTTTCAATTGCACATGCACACTAACAAGGTAAAGTAGGTGTTAATTGTAAGGCCAATTAAGGATTTGAGTATTATTTAAATTATATAATTTTCTCTACACCCCAATTGAAGAAATTTGAATTTAAGGAAAGAGCAACCTGCCTGAAATAAAATGCAAAACACAGAGTAAATGTGGATTGCCCTAAGCCTAGTAACCGGGTCTCTTCACCTAAGTCAAGTATTGAGATTTGCATCAAAAGGTGGTGGGAAGGCCAGGATGCTCAGCAAAAAAAAAAAAAAAAAAAAAAATAGTGTGAAAGCTACCTTAGTTCTTTGTTTAATCTGAGGTGTATAGAAAATTAATCGAACTAAGTTATGAAAAATGATACAATTGGTCTGTACAAGTTAATACTGAAATACTAAGTTAGTTATCACTCACACAAGTGCTATAAAACTTTAAGTGTACTCTAAGAAAGCTCTTAAGTAGACTAACTACCGATTCTAATTCGAAGCTCATTACTTAGTAATACTAGAAAACTTCTTGAATTTCAATCTTAAATTAATTTGCAAAGGAAGGATCTTTTTGGAATATAATCTTATTTTGGTACATTGCTAAGAGACTAGCAATGATTAAGTTGGGGGGTATGATTTATGTCACAAATTGACATAAAAAGTATCAATTAATATCTAAATTATCTAACTTTATTAGGAAATTGATACTTGTTATTATATTTTGCAGAAGAAGAGGTCATCAATAGAAAGAACAAGGAAAGAGGATTCCAACGGTGCAAATTTTATGCAAAAAGGAGTTAAATTGACCCAGAAATTGAAGAATGAAGAAAGAAGACTCAATTGGGTCAAACCCGAGTCAAATCAGGTCAAAATTGATCAAAAATCAACTGATTTGGTGATCTGGTTAGCCACCTGGTCCACAGCAACAGGTGCCTGGACCATGGACCCATCGGTGCACCATAAACCAACCAATCAGTGAGTCTCGGCTCATCGCAACGCATCGCGAGCCTGATTCATGCGCGTGGTCCAGGGCTCTTGAGGAGAGAGAAGAAGGTCCGAAAGGCAACCTGGTAACTTCACATCACTCGATGGTCCGATCTTCTCTGATCAAGATCCAACACTCCACATTTTTGCATCATCGAACGGCCACCATCGCAGCTGGTCAAGATCCAACCGTAATCAAGGCAATTGCAAGAATCAATAAACACTAGGACAACACGGGATCCTTCTGTAGCGCGATCCAACGGACGAAATCTTCCAGCACCTTGATCGGATGGTCTGCGATGCATCCGACCTGATCCCATCTCTGCAGCACGATCCAACGACAGCGCTTCACCCAGATTCGCTCCCGACTTGATTTATTAGATGAATTGGGTCCTTTAGATGAAGATCGGATGGCTGAAACAATTTCTAAGGTTTCTTGATGGATTTAAGTGCTTTTTGAGCAAGATTTGAGCCCCTAAATCCCCCTAACAGCCCTCTAAAACCTCTTAGTCCCACATCTAAAATTTTGAAAACCTTATAACCCCCAAATGCCTATAAAAAGCCCCCAAAGGCCCTTGTTTTAAGGATTCTTTCCTTCCGATCAAGCTTGTAACCCTAGATAGTGGGGTTTTTAGCTTTCTTCTCAAGTCTCGAGCTTTGAGATTTTTGTAATAAATTTTTTTTATATAAAATCTTATTTTTATAATATTTTATCTCTTTACATTATGCAATTTATTTTTCTTGCAATTAGGATAGTTTAATTTATGCAATTTAATTTTATGCAATTAGGTTAGTTTAAATTATGCAGTTTAAATTTATGCAATTAGGATAGTTTAATTTATGAAATTAGGATAGTTTATTTTTTGCATTTAAATTTTGCAAGTAGATTTAGATCATGTCTAGCTAAGCATCCCTTCTAGGGTTTGCGATGAAGCTAGATCATGAGTAGGGGTTTTACATAGGGTTCTTTCTTTTTCTTAGGATTTCTTTTTCTTCCTCTTTTGCCAAGAATTTTTGATGAACTACAGTTGGGTCAGAGTCCCTTCATAGTTCATGCTTGATTCAGTGCATAGGAGGAGAAAACCCTAAGGGATCCTAGTTACTACTCCCCTGTAAAGAATCTTGATGGGTTATCATTGGACCTTAGTCCCTTCATAATCTATGCTTGAAAAAGATAAGAGGAGTAGTCGTTAGGATCAATAAAAAAAATTCTAGGTAGAATTCTCTAATCTAGATCTAGTGGATTCAAAAACCCTAGATCCTTTATCTTATTGTCTTTAGCAAACGACTTTCGATTTTTTATTTTCGTTAAAGCTCGCTTGAGCATAGATTTGAAAATTATTTTTAAACCAAGTCTCTGTGGGATCGACCCGTACTCGCTGGTCATGCTACTCTGCACACTGTGCCTTGCAGTTTTATTTACAAATTTTAAGATTTGCACATCAATTTTCAACTCTTGAAAATATGAATTAACATTCCTACTAACTCAAAGGATGTATCACAGACATAATGTACACAATATGATAGTAGAATAATTTTTTTATTCATTTATAGTCAAAATTATAAATTTGCCCTTACATTTGTATAGGAATGTATCAGCCAATCTAGCATCTAGGGCACACATCTAACAAACTTCCACTTGACCTAATCCCAATTGGCTACATATCTAAGTCCCATCTTCTCAAGGTGGACTTCGATCTTCTGTTGGCCTAATGGCTTTGTCAGTGGATCTGCCACATTATCTGTGGAGTCGACTCTCTTAACCTCGACATAACCCTTTTTGAGGTAATCACGGATCAGATGGAATCGCCGCTCGATATGGTTGGACTTCTGGTGAGACCTTGGCTCCTTAGCTAGGGCTATGACGCCATTATTGTCACAGTAAAGAGGGATGGCATCCAATGATATCACTCCAAGCTCTGTGGCAAACTTCTTGTACCAGAATACCTCCTTCACAGCTTTCGATGCAGCAATATACTCTGCCTCCATGGTGGAATCAGCAATCACTGTCTGCTTGAAACTCTTCCAGCTAACTACACCACCATTGTAAATGAATAGACTCCCAGATGTCGACTTTCGATCATCTATATCAGACATAAAGTCTGAGTCTGTAAATCTCTGAACCTGGAGTTCTCCATTCCCAAAGACTAGAAATGTATCCTTAGTCCTTCTCAAGTACTTAAGGATATATTTCACAGAAGTCCAGTGCTCTTCGTCTGGATTCGACTGATATCTGCTTGTGACACTCACAGCATGGGCTATATCAGGTCGTGTACATAGCATGGCATACATGAGGCTCCCTATTACGGAAGCATAAGGGATCTTGCTCATGCGTTCAATCTCCTCAGGTGTGCTAGGGCACATCTTCTTGGAGAGATGAATGTCATGTCTAAAAGGTACTAAACTTCTTTGGAGTTTTTCATGCTAAACCTTTTTAGCACTCCTCTAAGTACATCTTCTGTGAAAGTCTCAGCATCCTATTTGGTCTATCTCTATAGACCTTAATACCCAGTATAAAGGATACCTCTCCTAGATCTTCATAGAGAACTCCTTAGACAACCATATTTTGACTGAGGTCAACATGAAAATATCATTCCTAATTAGGAGGATGTCATCTACGTACAGTACGAGGAAGACAACTGCGCTCCCACTAACCTTCTTGAACACACATGGTTCCTCCTCATTCTTGATGAAACCAAACATTTTGATCACATCATTGAAATGAGTATTCCAGCTCCGAGATGCTTGCTTAAGTTCATAAATGGATCTTTGCAGCTTGCAGACCTTGTGATCATCATCATTGGATGTGAAACCAAGCGGCTGTTCCATATAGATATCTTCCTCAAGATATCCATTTAAGAATGCCGTTTTCACATCCATCTATCATATTTCATAATCGAAATAGGCTGCAACAGCAAGCAATGTGCGAACGGATTTTAGCATGGCTACGGGCGAAAAGGTATCCTGATAGTCAAGCCTTTGCGTTAACTATAACCTTTCGCGACGAGCCTAGCCTTGAATGTCTTCACATTTCCATCTGCACCTATCTTTCTCTTGAAGATCCATTAACACCTAATAGGTACAATACCTTCAGGTGGATCTATCAAGGTCCAGACTTGGTTTGAGTGCATTGAGTCAATTTTTGATCTCATTGCCTCTAACCATTTTTCGGAGTCGATATCTGATATCGCCTCATCATAGATCTTGGGGTCATCACCATGAGCTTCATTTTCGTGAGGAATATTTTCTCTACATCCTCTTGTATGGTACCTAAGTACCTTTCAGGAGGATGAAAAACCCTAGTTGATCTATGAGGTGGAAGAGGTTGTGTTAAGACCGGTTCTAATTGATTGGGTTCCTCAGGTTCTTTAGCTCGTTGTCTTAGGAGATATTCTTTTTGAGCTTAATTATTCTTCCGATGCCACTATCTTGAATAAACTATTTTTCAAAAAAAAAGCATATCGATTCACAATCACATTGTGATCTTTCGAATATAAAAATAGTATCCTAATGACTCTTTAGGATATCCTATGAACCGAGCTCTCAAAGACCTGAACTCTAACTTGTCCGCCTGCTGTCTCTTGACATGAGCCGGACAACCCCAAATTTTGAGATGACTCAGACTTGACTTCTTACCATGCCATATCTCATACGGTGTGGTAAGAACGATTTTAGAGAGAATCCTATTCAATACATAAATTACTGTCATGAGATAATGTCTCTAAGAAAACTCAGGGAGGTCTGTGAAGCTCATCATAGAACGGACCATATCTAATAGGATCCAGTTCCTCCATTCTGAAACTCTGTTGAGTTATGGTATTCCAGGTGGAGTCCATTGAGAGACTATACCATTATCCTTAAGATAGTTTAGGAACTCCAGACTAAGGTATTCACCTCCTCGATCTGATCGAAGAATCTTAATGGGCTTTTCTGTTTGTTTTTCTACCTCATACCTAAATTTTTTGAACTTTTCAAAGGTTTCAGACTTGTGTTTCATTAGAAATATATATCCGTACCTTGACATATCATTAATAAAGATAATGAAGTAGACATAGTTGCCTCTAGCCGGCACATCAAATGGACCGCACACATCCGTATGTACTAGGGCAAGTAGGTCTGTGGCCCTTTCCCCATGTCCCACAAAAGGGAGCTTGGTTATTTTGCATTGAAGGCATGATTCACAAACTGGATATGACTTGAAAGTCAACAGACTCAATAGCCCAAATTTCTTCAATTTGTTAACCCTGTCTTCCGCTATACGACCTAGCCTTAGGTGCCATAGATACCTATCATTTAGACTATCTCTAGACCTTTTAATTCTTATGGCATTCATATTTTTCTCGATATTAAATACAGATACATCAATATGTAGCTGATAGAGACCATTAAAGAAAATTATTTGTAACTTTATTATTTTATAAAATATGTTATAATGGTCCTTATGAAAGCTAATCACATAGCCTTCTTGTGCTAAACATGAAACAAAAATCAAATTTCTGCTTGCTGCAGGCACATAATAACAGTCTCTAAGAACTAAATCTAGTCCTAACGGTAATCGCAGAGGGTAGGCTCTCTCACGGTCACAGCAGCAACTCTTGCTCCATTTTCGATGCGTAGGATCATATCCCCATCCCTCAGCCTCCTGCTCTCCTCAAGACCCTGCATAGAAGTGCACAAATGAGCACTAGAACCAGAGTCAAGTACCCAACTGGATGCAGAAAAAATCGTAAGATTAGATTCTACAACGAGCATACCTCCAGAAGGACCATCCTTCTTGTTCTTCAGGTGGCCAGATACTGAGGACAGTTCCGTTTCCAATGGCGGTCTGAATTGCAATGAAAATATTTTTCCTTTTCACCAGCCTTCTTCTTCGGTTCCATCTTCTTCCTTTTTCCATCCACCTTCTGCTTTTTCGCAGACTTTTTCTTCTTTCCAAAAGATTTTCTCTTGGAAGAAGTCCACTCCATAGTAAGGACTGAGTCTTTTGAACTCATCAAAGAAAGCTCAGACGTAACCAACATATTCATTAACTCAGCCAAGGATTGAAGGATCACATCAATCTGAAAATTCTTATCTAAGATGACACCGAGCTTCTTAAGCTCCTCAAGATTCTTGATCATTATCAAATAATGATTTTGGACTGACTGCCCATCATACATTTTAGCCTTAAAAAGCTTTTGGCAGACTTGATACTTGGTTGCGCGACTTTGTTCACCAAACTCTTATAGGTGAGCCAACATTGGCGATAGTCATCATGTTCTCATACTGGCGTTGCAAGTCATCAGACATGACACCCAATATGTAGTACCTGGTTTTGTTATCGTCATCCATCCACCTTTTCAGAGACGCTCTCTGCTCAGCAATCGACGTGCTGGCATGGCAGGTGGGTCCTGATCCAAGACATGAGTCAGTTTTTCAGAACCCAGAATAATTCTGTAGTTCCTCAATCAGTCCTTGAAATTAGATCCAATTAATCTGTGGGTATCTAGTATTTTGTCAGGAGGTTGGATGCAGACATGTTTTCTGTAGAGAGTCAAGAGTTTCTAGTTAGATTTTATAATCAAACTTAACCAATTTGTTTAGGAGTTTTATTTTTAAATAAATTAGGCTCCCACTATTTTCTCAGATCCCTACACTTCCTAGGTAGAGATGTGAAAATCTTTGTGATTAGTGATTTCTAATGGATGGTGCGGTCTCACCGACTGGCTCACCACCTCACCTAACAGTTATTGATGATGGGTCAACCGATAAGTGGACAACTCTTGTCCAATGATTCTCTAATCATGGTGTATCCAAAACTTGATCTCTAATCATGAAGCTCACCGTGCCCGAAATATTGTTCCAATCTTTAGTTAAGTCAGACCCACCATTTGCATGAATTAGATTCCTGATTGGGTCCCTCACCGTATCCGAAATATTGAGCACAACCCATCCTCTAATCCGTAGCATCCAATGCCTAATAGACATGATTGCATCTTTTCGGTGCAACTGAGCCACTATAACCAGTCAAGAATAATCAACCCCGGGAAGGGCCCGCACATTCACAATGGTGGAAGACCTTAGACTTAATATTTTCTTAGGAAGATTGATTTAGGTCTCATTAAACTTGACTTGACATAGTCATAATAATTATGACTAACCTAGTGACATGGGCTAGCTCGAATTGTTAGCACACCTCAAATCAGA
>NC_025998.2:43954742-43975348 GCF_000442705.2 Elaeis guineensis
TCATTTTGGAAGTACTTTGATCGTTTCAAGAATCTTTTGACCCAATGCCCACACCATGGAATAGAACTTGGAGACTATGCCAGATCATCTATAAGGGATTAGATTCAAACTCAAGAACCATGCTAGAGTCCATGTGCCAAGGCCAATTTATGGACAAAGAACTACTAAAGCTTGGCAATTCTTGGAAGACCTAGCCGAGAAAAATTTACAGTGGGAAACAAACTAGGAAACCTGATAAAGCTATACCTTCAAGAGAGGAATGCATCAAATTCAACCAACCCTAGCATCAGAGGCCAAGATTGCAACCTTAACACGTAGATTGGAAGCCTTAGAATTACAGAGACCAGCCAATGTAAATCAAATATCTGCACCCATGTGTAAAGGGTGCAATGCACCAGACCATGTCTTAGAAGAATGTTCCTACTCGAATGAGTGTGCACGGTGAATGCCACCTATCAAGGACCATTGAACAATCCTTATGCACCCACATATAACCCAGGTTGGAGGAATCACCCGAATTTCTCATGGTCCCAGAATCCTAATGTAGGCAATCCAAATTTCAATCAGCAAAATCTAAGGTCCAACCCAGTGATGAACAACCCGCCAGGCTTCCATGATAATGACAAGAAAATTACCTCTTTAGAGAAAAGCCTAGAAGCCATGATGAAGACACATACCAGCTTTATGCAAACCACGGGTCAACTCATAAATAATAACACCCAAGCTATAGCCCGTCTGGAAATGCAAGTAAGTCAGCTAGCTTCGACCATTAGTGAACGAGAACATGGTAGGTTACCTAGCCAACCTGAGCCAAATCCTAGGAACCAAAATGGTCCACGACCCCAACAAGGAAACCAAGTTAATGGTGTAAATGCCATTCATACCTTAAGATCGAGAAAACAAATAGACAATAAGGTAGTTGCATTTGATGATATAGAGGACTCATCTGCCAAGTCACCTTCTAAAACTACTACCTTTCAACCTCAAGCACCAGAAACTGAAAATTCACCTAATCCAGTACTTAAAAGTCCTAGAGCTCCTTTTCCAAACAGACTGAAATCCAATAAATCTGAACATTTAGATAAAATTTTAGAGGTATTTAAACAAGTCCAAGTCAATATTCCTCTTTTAGATATAATCCATCAGGTTCCAACTTATGCCAAATTTTTAAAAGATCTTTGCACTAGGAAAAGGACCACTAATGTACCAAAGAAAGTATTTTTGGCTACAAGTGTCAGTTCATACCTATCTAGCCATGTGCCAATTAAATATAAGGACCCTGGAGCTCCAACAATTTTTTGTGTTATTGGAGAAACCAATATAAAAAAGGCCTTGCTAGATCTAGGAGCTAGTGTGAATATCCTTCCATATTCGGTGTATGAGCAACTAGGATTAGAAAAACTTCAACCTACTGGGATCACATTACAGTTAGCCGATAGATCTCTCAGGATCCCTAAGGGAATGGTCGAGGATGTTCTGATAAAGGTTGAAAATTTCATTTTCCCTGTAGATTTTATTATTTTAGAGACTGAGCCAGTTGTGAATCCTAAAGGATATATACCTGTCATTTTAGGAAGACCATTCTTAGCTACGGCCAATGCTGAAATCAATTGTCAAAATAGTCTAATGAAGTTATCCTTTGGGAATATGACCATTGAGCTTAATGTTTTTAACTTAGAACAGGAATCCTCTTCTCATGCTGATGTCAATGTAGTCCAAGATGGTATTTATGAATCCATTGACATTAGTGATGATGAAGTCGACCTAGAGTCTAACCCCTGGTTAATCCATGAGTCTGAGGATGTCAGTGAAATACTTAAAGAAAATCAGATTAATCAGGAATCGACACTTCCTACTGAACCAATCATTGAGATGGTGAAATCATCACCTAAACTATCGATAGAGGAAGCACCCATTTTAGAACTGAAACCCCTCCCAGAACATCTCAAGTATGCATATCTAGGACCCAAAGAAACTTTGCCTGTAATTATTGCATCAGACCTAGATCCCAAGCAAGAGGAGGAGTTAGTGTCAGTTCTAAAAGCAAATCAAGAAGCAATAGGTTGGACCATAGCAGATATCAAAGGAATAAGCCCTTCTATAGTTCAACATAGAATATACTTAGAGGAAGAGGCTAAACCAACAAGAGAAGCCCAAAGAAGGCTTAATCCAGCTATGAAGGATGTAGTTAAAAAGGAGATTCTGAAACTCCTAGATAGTGGAATAATTTATCCTATTTCTGATAGCTCTTGGGTAAGCCCAATTCAAGTAGTACCCAAAAAATCTGGGGTAACAGTGGTCCAAAATGATGCAAACGAACTTATCCCAACTAGGACCCAAATGGGATGGAGGGTCTGTATAGATTATAGAAAGTTGAATGTTGCGACAAGGAAAGATCACTTTCCTTTGCCATTTATTGATCAAATGTTGGAAAGACTAGCCGGACAAGAGTTTTACTGTTTTCTTGATGGATACTCGGTTACAACCAAATCTCCATAGCCGCTGAAGATCAAGAAAAGACTACATTCACCTATCCATTTGGTACTTTTGCCTATAGACGAATGTCCTTTAGACTATGTAATGCACCGGCAACCTTCCAGAGATGCATGATCAGCATGTTTTCAGATATGATAGAACGATTTCTAGAAATTTTTATGAATGACTTTTCTGTTTTTGGCCTAACCTTCTCCGAGTGTCTGAATCACCTGCAATTAGTTCTAGAACGATGTAAGGAGAAGCACTTAGTTCTCAACTGGAAAAAATATCAATTTATGGTCAAACAGGGAATAGTTCTTGGCCATGTCATTTCTAAAAAGGGGATTGAAGTGGACAAGGCCAAAATAGATCTAATTGCAAGTCTTTCACCACCTAAATCTGTGAAAGAAATACATTCATTTTTAGGTCATGCTGGATTCTATAGAAGGTTTATTGCCAACTTTAGCAAAGTAGCACATCCACTAACTAATCTTTTGGCAAAGGATACCAAATTTGAATTTACTCATGAGTGCTTGGAATCTTTTGAATTTCTAAAAAAAGCACTTGTATCAGCTCCAATCATTCATCCTCCTGTCTGGTCTGAACCATTTGAATTAATGTGTGATGCATCCGATCATGTTGTGGGCGCAATCTTAGGTCAACGGATAAATAAGCTGCCTAGAGTGATATATTATGCAAGTAAAACCTTAAATGATGCACAGCTTAGCTACACCACAACTGAGAAGGAGTTCCTTGCCGTTGTCTTTGCTTTAGAGAAATTTAGATCTTATTTGGTTGGGACCCACACCATTGTTTACACCGATCACTCAGCCATTAGACATCTCCTAGCAAAGAAGGATGCCAAGGCACGCTTAATCAGATGGATTTTGCTCCTTCAAGAATTTGACCTAGAAATTAGGGACAAAAAGGCACTGAGAACATTGTAGCAGATCGTTTGTCCCAAATTTCAGTCGCACCATCTAGTGAACCACCCATCAATGAATCTTTCCCAGATGAGCAATTCATGTCTGTGTCTACTGAACCTTAGTTTGCTGATATTGTAAATTATTTAGCCATAGGTAAGATACCTTCTCATTGGACTAAGCAGGATAAATATAAATTCTTTGCCCAAGTGAAGTATTTCATTTGGGATGATCCTTATCTTTTTAAACAATGTCCTGATCAAATTATTAGAAGGTGTATCCCAGATAATGAAGTCATGAATATTTTATCTTTTTGTCATGATCAAGCATGTGGGGGTCACTTCGCGTCTAAGAAAACTGCTGTTAAGGTTCTCCAATGTGGTTTTTATTGGCCCAATTTGTTTAAGGATGCTCATGAATATTGTAAAAGTTGTGCTCAATGTTAGAAAATGGGTCGAATCACCAAGCGACACATGATGCCACTCAACCCAATCTTGGTAGTCGAAGATTTTGATGTTTGGGGGATCAATTTCATGGGACCATTTCCAAATTTCTTTGGAAATGAATATATTCTAGTAGCAGTTGATTATGTTTCAAAATGGATAGAAGCAATTGCATGTAGAACATCCGATAGCAAAATGGTCATTAAGTTTCTTAAAGAAAATATTCTCTCCCGTTTCGGTATTCCTAGGGCAATCATTAGTGATCGGGGAACCCATTTTTGTAACCGACCTTTCGCAACATTGATGAAAAAGTATAATGTCACCTACAAATTGGCCACACCATATCATCCTCAAACTAGTGGGCAAGTTGAAGTGTCAAACCGACAAATCAAACAGATCCTGAAAAAAACTGTTAGTGCCAATAGAAAGGATTGGTCTTTGAAATTAATTGATGCACTTTGGGCATACCGAACCGCTTTCAAGACCAATCGAGGAATGTCTCCTTATAGGATTGTGTTTGGTAAACCATGTCACTTGCCTATTGAGATAGAACACAAAGCCATGTAGGCCATCAAACAACTAAATACAAATTTGAACGACGCTGGAAACCATAGGAAGCTTCAGTTGAATGAATTAGAAGAACTTAGAAATAAAGCCTATGAAAATGCAAGGATATACAAAGAACGAACCAAAGCATTTCATGATCAATCAATTATGAGAAAAACTTTCAATATCGGACAAAAGGTGCTCTTATATAACTCTAGATTACATCTGTTTCCAGGAAAGCTTAGGTCTAGATGGACAGGACCATTTTTAGTAAAAGAAGTCTTTTCACACGGAGCTGTTGAGATAGAAAACCCAAGTAATGGTGTTATCTTTAAAGTTAATGGTCAACGATTAAAACCATTCTTGGAATTACCTGTCGAGACTGTTGAAGATGCCATGGTTCTTTATGAACCAACTTATTCTGATTAAATTGCTTCGAGGTTTGGTCTGGCTGAAGACATAAAATTTAGCACTTCTGGGAGGCAACCCAGCTTATTTAATTTCTAATGCTTTCTTTGTTTTCAGTTTGCTTAGGATAAATAAATTAGATAAACTTCATTGGGGATAATGTCGGTCAAGTTGGGGGGAGAGCTTGAACAAAATCAGGTGTTATCATTTCCTTTTCCTTCCACTATGAGTTATTTCTTGCATTTAATATATTAAAAAAAAAATTTGAAATAAATTAATCTAGAAAAGAAATAAGAGTAAGTTAGAAAGTATTTGCTAATAAATGTAGTGAGTCACGGAGAAGATTAGCTGGTTAGACTCTTGGTGGCCTAGGTCATTTAAAGACTATTAGCACTTTCAATTGCACATGCACACTAACAAGGTAAAGTAGGTGTTAATTGTAAGGCCAATTAAGGATTTGAGTATTATTTAAATTATATAATTTTCTCTACACCCCAATTGAAGAAATTTGAATTTAAGGAAAGAGCAACCTGCCTGAAATAAAATGCAAAACACAGAGTAAATGTGGATTGCCCTAAGCCTAGTAACCGGGTCTCTTCACCTAAGTCAAGTATTGAGATTTGCATCAAAAGGTGGTGGGAAGGCCAGGATGCTCAGCAAAAAAAAAAAAAAAAAAAAAAATAGTGTGAAAGCTACCTTAGTTCTTTGTTTAATCTGAGGTGTATAGAAAATTAATCGAACTAAGTTATGAAAAATGATACAATTGGTCTGTACAAGTTAATACTGAAATACTAAGTTAGTTATCACTCACACAAGTGCTATAAAACTTTAAGTGTACTCTAAGAAAGCTCTTAAGTAGACTAACTACCGATTCTAATTCGAAGCTCATTACTTAGTAATACTAGAAAACTTCTTGAATTTCAATCTTAAATTAATTTGCAAAGGAAGGATCTTTTTGGAATATAATCTTATTTTGGTACATTGCTAAGAGACTAGCAATGATTAAGTTGGGGGGTATGATTTATGTCACAAATTGACATAAAAAGTATCAATTAATATCTAAATTATCTAACTTTATTAGGAAATTGATACTTGTTATTATATTTTGCAGAAGAAGAGGTCATCAATAGAAAGAACAAGGAAAGAGGATTCCAACGGTGCAAATTTTATGCAAAAAGGAGTTAAATTGACCCAGAAATTGAAGAATGAAGAAAGAAGACTCAATTGGGTCAAACCCGAGTCAAATCAGGTCAAAATTGATCAAAAATCAACTGATTTGGTGATCTGGTTAGCCACCTGGTCCACAGCAACAGGTGCCTGGACCATGGACCCATCGGTGCACCATAAACCAACCAATCAGTGAGTCTCGGCTCATCGCAACGCATCGCGAGCCTGATTCATGCGCGTGGTCCAGGGCTCTTGAGGAGAGAGAAGAAGGTCCGAAAGGCAACCTGGTAACTTCACATCACTCGATGGTCCGATCTTCTCTGATCAAGATCCAACACTCCACATTTTTGCATCATCGAACGGCCACCATCGCAGCTGGTCAAGATCCAACCGTAATCAAGGCAATTGCAAGAATCAATAAACACTAGGACAACACGGGATCCTTCTGTAGCGCGATCCAACGGACGAAATCTTCCAGCACCTTGATCGGATGGTCTGCGATGCATCCGACCTGATCCCATCTCTGCAGCACGATCCAACGACAGCGCTTCACCCAGATTCGCTCCCGACTTGATTTATTAGATGAATTGGGTCCTTTAGATGAAGATCGGATGGCTGAAACAATTTCTAAGGTTTCTTGATGGATTTAAGTGCTTTTTGAGCAAGATTTGAGCCCCTAAATCCCCCTAACAGCCCTCTAAAACCTCTTAGTCCCACATCTAAAATTTTGAAAACCTTATAACCCCCAAATGCCTATAAAAAGCCCCCAAAGGCCCTTGTTTTAAGGATTCTTTCCTTCCGATCAAGCTTGTAACCCTAGATAGTGGGGTTTTTAGCTTTCTTCTCAAGTCTCGAGCTTTGAGATTTTTGTAATAAATTTTTTTTTATATAAAATCTTATTTTTATAATATTTTATCTCTTTACATTATGCAATTTATTTTTCTTGCAATTAGGATAGTTTAATTTATGCAATTTAATTTTATGCAATTAGGTTAGTTTAAATTATGCAGTTTAAATTTATGCAATTAGGATAGTTTAATTTATGAAATTAGGATAGTTTATTTTTTTGCATTTAAATTTTGCAAGTAGATTTAGATCATGTCTAGCTAAGCATCCCTTCTAGGGTTTGCGATGAAGCTAGATCATGAGTAGGGGTTTTACATAGGGTTCTTTCTTTTTCTTAGGATTTCTTTTTCTTCCTCTTTTGCCAAGAATTTTTGATGAACTACAGTTGGGTCAGAGTCCCTTCATAGTTCATGCTTGATTCAGTGCATAGGAGGAGAAAACCCTAAGGGATCCTAGTTACTACTCCCCTGTAAAGAATCTTGATGGGTTATCATTGGACCTTAGTCCCTTCATAATCTATGCTTGAAAAAGATAAGAGGAGTAGTCGTTAGGATCAATAAAAAAAATTCTAGGTAGAATTCTCTAATCTAGATCTAGTGGATTCAAAAACCCTAGATCCTTTATCTTATTGTCTTTAGCAAACGACTTTCGATTTTTTATTTTCGTTAAAGCTCGCTTGAGCATAGATTTGAAAATTATTTTTAAACCAAGTCTCTGTGGGATCGACCCGTACTCGCTGGTCATGCTACTCTGCACACTGTGCACTTGCAGTTTTATTTACAAATTTTAAGATTTGCACATCAGGTACCCGACGACTGGATAGGTCGAATGTGTAGAACAACATCCTTAGAACCCATGCGGATATAGTTTCCATATAATTCATCCCCTTGACCAAAATGATCATAGGACACCTCAGATTTTAACTGTCAACTTTGATCAGGTTGTCCACATTGTATTTTAAAATATCAAATCTATCTGATGGATTATCCTGGCCAAGGTTTTGCTAAATTGAAATACAGTGACTCATTCTTCTCTAACTCTTGGAGTGGTCAATCCCATCTCGATCACACTCTGACTTCGTAAGTATTTAACTATGCCCAGAAGCCTTCCATCACTGAATTAGAAATTCAGTTAGTCCAATACCAAAGCACAGTGAGTTGCTTGCAAGTCACTGAGGTGATCTCAGGTCTAAGAGACACTTATACCTATATCCCATCAGAGACATTCTCAACAGCAGAATGCTCTGGAGTTGGTCACATTCAATGATGATGTACCCTTACATCTCATCTGTATGCCATACCAGTATCTCCACACTCCTTGGTTAAGAGGACAACCAACCCATATGGCCTACAGCGACCTATGCTCAATAGAAGCTGTCATCCTTATTAACAGCCTATCATTTGGTCGTGAACAGTTTTAAGGACTAATCGATAAATCCTCTCTTTATCGAATCTAAATAGTCCTAAGAACTTCATCATAACAACGGAGTTCATTAAAAGATGAATGCTTATGATAAAAATATCAAATATATTTTATTTATTAAAAAATCAATTACCATACAAGATTACTTAACCATCAACAGACTGACGATTGATTTTTGGGACACATTTTCCAACAATATTATTGATGCCATATTAATTTTTTCTTTATTTTTCTTAAAGAATATTTTAGTGTGTGAGATTTTAAAATACTTCTCCAAATTCTAATAATTTTTTTAGCATTTTTTGGAATGCCAAAAGGAGATTTTGGCATTGATTCTTGGTGCTCTTCTTTGAAAAAGCCTAATTTCTAGTCTATAAAAAGGGGTCCTCTCTCTTGGAAGTCCAATGATCATTCCCTTGGTATTTTTTATTTCTAGAGCCTCTTGTCCTCCTCCTCTATTCCTCCTCTTGATCCTCTCTTGCTTTGTAGTGTCCATGATACTTGAAGAGAGAGGAACAAATCAGCTATCGAAGTTGCTTGCAGGCTAGCACCTCTAGTCTCGGATCTGCACCTGTCTTCACGTGGATCTTCCTGTAGAGGCCAAATGACTCTGTGTCACTATGAGTGACCTGAAGAACACCTTCTCTAACCATTAGACTAGAGGAGATCAAGATCAAATTTGTTTGGTAATGATCTCTAACCTGTTTTGATTCCTATGATAGATCTAATAGTTAGATCTAGAATTTCAGCATCGATGAGATCAGTGTGATTTTTATTTTCAGATTTAAAGTACATATTTTCATATCAAAGATCATGCTATAGTAGTCTAAGATAGGATCTTATATATGTAATTAAGATTAAATCATTAAATCTATTATTTTTGCTGTATAAAATTTTAAAATTGCATGTGCTGTACTATCGTATATTTCCTTCAACTGGTATCAAAGCATGGTTGTTTTGATGTGAATCAATATAACTTTAGATTTGATTTTTTTAATTTAATCTGATTATTTAAAATTTAGATTAGATCTAAATTAGTTTATTTTTAGATCTGATTATTATTTATTTAGATTAAATATTCTGAGTAGTAAAGTACTTGGATTGGGTAATCACCAGGTCGTTTGGTCATAGGAGCAAGTAGGATTTCATGACCCTCTCCTCCCATTCAATAGATGCTCTTTATGGTATGTAGGAGTGCCACTGTGAGGTCCCATGAAGAAAAAAGTGAAAAGAAAAAATTTACTTTCTTACAAAATCCTAGATCTTGAAACTCCTGGGTGTTATTGTATGTGATGCAAGTTGCGAAGATGGTTAGTTACATCTAATATTGATTAATCAAAATTATTTTAATTTAAAATTATAAAAATTTAGATTTGATCTAAAAGATTTTATAATTTGATGTAAAAAATTTATATGAAAAATTATTTTCAAAATCTTAACCATGTTGATGCAAAACTTAATTAAGAATTAAATGTTAAACCTAAAAGGAATATGCCCTACAAGCTAATCGAAATTTGTATTTTGATGGATTTTCTTTGTAATCTTCCAGACTTATGTATTAACTTTTTAAATAATAAAAGATATTTTTCATCATATGCTGCATCTTACTTTAGTAATGATTATGATGAACTCCATAAATCAGAAAAATAGATTTAGAGTTATGATGAGATCATACCTATGAGACCTAAAATCTTAAAAATCCTGATTTAGAATATTTCTAATCATAGGAGCATTGAGTAGGGGATCAATGTTCTCGATAGATTAGCACTTTCTATGTATGCTCGATGGAGAGGGTGGCAGATCTCATATGCCACTTGTGTGAGACACTAATACAAGAAAGTGGGTGCCCATTAAAGAATGAGTTCATTGAATTAATCCGACTTAAGAAACATCTTATAGAATTTACTTACCTGTCAAGAGATATTTTCTTATAGTGGGAGTTATGCATGTAATCCTTTGACCTGAGACTACCATAGAACCTTGTATACATGAATCCATATTTTTTGATTCATACTCATTCATGACTTAGTCATGTACGGGATATTCTAGATATGGTAGAATGTGTATGAAGGTTGTGAGTAGGTCAACATGGAATCGATCACTCCTGGTAAGAGGAAATCGTATCCTACTTGCTCTGATCGATTGATGATTCAGGAAGTCTTTGATCAAAGCAGAATAAAAATTAAAAAGAGTTTTTAATATTTTATTAATTGAATCATCATATAAGATAAAGAGAAATATAAGTATGATATTGGATTTGACATCATTCCATATCCAGAGTCATATTCGGGGTGCAGGGAGATCGCAGGATCAAATTGCACTGTAACTTTTCACTGAAAGATATTTTTGGTATTTCTATCAAAAATTTTATATCTTCTAGGTAGACATGATATATTGCTAGACATCAATCTTGTCTTATGAGTTTGATTGAATTAAAGAGTTTAATTCAATCACCAATTAGAAAGAGTTCTAATTGCTGAAATTGGGTTAGCTCGATTGGATCTAGATCGGTTAGATTAAATTTTAATCAAATCAAATTGACTTAAACTCAGACTTATTTCTAGCTAGATATGGAACCCAATGGGTCACACACAAAGGATATTGATCAGGGGTCTAATTGGATTAGATCATGTTTGCAAAATTGACATGCTAGCATATGTTGCAAAAAACTAGCTCCTTGTTTCAAATCGGGTTTGAAATTGACTCCAGATTGGGCTAATTAAAGCTAAATTAATTCAAATAAATTTTGGATTTGAGTTGGTTCAGTCCTTGGCTGCATATACCAAAAATTTGGAGCTAGGAAACTAAGTCTCCATGAGTCAAAAATTTTTCTTGTGCATGGGTGCAGTTTTTGTGTGCAGAAACAGCTTTTGCATCCCATGAGATGGGATGCCTCATCCTTGAGCTTATCCTATGTTCCATGATGAAATAAATTTTTGAATGATTTCTAACTTTATTTTAAGCATAAAAATTTTTTTTGAAGTTAAAATTTTTTCTTATTTAATCATGAAAATTCGTTGAAGTTGGAAATCCTGTCAGCCTGATCCACGCGCCTGACCAAGAGTCCAACTTGTGAAGGACTCTAACCCATTTGTCATGCCACTTCTTAATCTGAATTTTTTTCCATGATATTATCATGTTAGTGCCTTGATTTTTGGCTATTGGATGGACAAAATTACATTGATAGGTATTGGAAAAAAATTATGCCATGGGAAGCTGTGTGATGCATCGGAGAATCATCGAGAATAATGTTCCGAAGAGTCCTTCTGCATGAAGCGTCTCTTGGATTTTTTCTCGATGATTTGCCATGTGTCAAAAACTTTCAGATGAGCATAAGAATTTATCAGGAGGTGTGAAATTTTTTGATGGATGCGAGATGGTGCGTGGAAGGGGCGCGAAAAATTTTTGAAGGCAACCCATCGCTAAGTATTTAAAGGGGGTGCACCGAGGGATTGGATTCATTCAAATTTTCAATTCTTTCTTTCTTTCTAACATCCTCTTCCTATTGTCCAATTAGTCTCTTCCTTCTCTTATTAGGATAAGTATAAAAATAGAAAGGATAAGTTTGATTTTAGGATAAGAGTCTAGGAAGAGAATTAAGGAAGACAAGGAGAGAAGAAAGGTAGGGATAGGAAGGCTAAGAGAAGAGGAAGAGGGTCTTGAGGTCCTGGTGTTCAAAAAAATTCTCAGAGTGAGAATTTTGGAAGAAGAATCAACTCAAAAAATTGGTGTCCTGATCATAGCCCTGTGTGGATCACCGTTGGAGGACGAACACTTGGGCACATGGTAGAGGTTCTACCAAAATTTGGATTAAGCGCTACAGGTATTCTTCTATAACTTAAATGTAATCTTGAATTTATATTATATATGATTGTTAATCATCAAGGAGATGCTGGTTTAAGAATTTAATATTTAAAATTTCTTTATTAAAATTTTGAAATCCATTATGTTTTCATTGTGCATGCCCATCCTGAAACCCTACAGTGGTATCAGAGCTGGCCTTGTTTGGTTCAATCATATATATATAATATTTATGTGATCCATAGTATTATTTATACTATAAAATAATTTATACTTTCATATGATGATATAAAATAATGCATATATCATTCACCACTTCATCATCTTGACATAAGGTTGTCCTAGCATAACGGGGTTATGTTGCAAGGTTGTCCTAGGATGATGAATGTCAATATATTACACTTGCACATGTAAAAAGCTTTAATGTTGATACATAAATGAGTATTATGTAGTTTAGAATATGCATGAGATCAAATAAAAGCCCTCATTAAAAAATTATATTAAGTGGTAGTGATATGCAACTATGGGTTAACCAATTCTTGATCAATTGATCAATTGGTGTCTAGGAAAGTGCTATGGTGGTTCTTTAATTGGTTCCATTATCTGACCTGATCAATTTATTGGTGTCTAAGAAAAGCAACGGGGGGACTCCCACCTTACTTACCTGGTCAATTTGATTAAGTGATCTTGATATTGAAAAATCTTAATGTTGAAAATACTATTAAGGGCATTCCTTCATGCTAGGTTAATGTTACATCATGAACTATAGCTAGTTTGTTGTGTTAACATGAGGCTTATCATAAGGATTGATATAACATAATCCTGGTGCATAGAAGATGCTTACGTTAATTTTGAATATACTGCTTTGTTGTGTTAACACAAAGACAGTTATATTAGAATTTGACTGTATTGAAACGAAGGGTCTGACTTAACTAAAATATTATAGCTTGTTGTATTAACACAAGACTAATAATATTTTAGAGGTCAAGATATAATATTAAAAATTGCATGAGATGCAATTGAAAAAAGTTTCCTACCTATGAACTCATAAAGATTTGTTATGTTAACACAAGATCATTATGAGGAATTAGGATCTCAATCCCACTAAGATAAATATTAAATATGTCTTGTTCATCATAGTAGAGGGTTATGATGTTCGATAAAATAGTGGGAGGCATAATTAATGTTGCCCAGCTATGCAACCCAAGAGGGGGGGTGAATTGGGTTTTAAAAAATTTTAGGCTTAACTAATTACTTGTAAAAATTATATATCAAAAGCTTGATGAATGAAGAGAGAGACTTTGGTTTGAGATTAATTACTTAAAACAAGAATGCAAGGATATAATGGAGAATTAAAGAGAAACAATAAAGCATGCCACAAACACAATGATTTATAGTGGTTCGATGCCAACCTTGCACCTACATCCACTCCCCAAGCTCCTACTTGGGAATTCCAATCCATTATACTTTGTATTCAACCCGAATACAACCGTCGGAAACTCCGACACTAGCTATCCCAAGCTAGTCCACTTATTTCCCGGGTACAAGCCGACCCAATACACTCCGATTTCAGGTTCGGATCAACCTTTCCTTGTTTTGAAAACCCTCCAAAACAAAAACAATTGCTCACAAGATAAAATCAGTTTAGAGCACAAATAAGTACAAGAATAGCTCCTTAAGTGAGCGAATATAACAATAAATACGCTTTACTCAAATGAAGAAGCCCTTCTTGGATTTCCTCAAAGTGGATGAGAGATGAAGTAAATGATTGAGGAGTTGGTGAGCTTGATTGATGGCTTCTTGAAGGCTTTAAATGAGCTCTTGAATGATGTTGAGTAGTTGGCTTAAAAAACCTTCTCTTGAATGCACTTGAATGCCCTCTTGAATGCTCTTGATTTTCTCTTTTCAAATCACTTGAATGCCTCTTGGATATTTTGATCTCTCTTGTTTTTGTTTTCCACCTTTTGAAACCTTTTATAGTCTTAAGAAACAAGGGAAAACAAACTAGGCAGAAAAAGAGCCGTTAGAGCACAAAAAGCAGCATTAAAAAGCAACCAAATCTGACCAAAAACTAGCCGTTACAGGCAAATCCCGACATATGAGTCGACTCATGAGTCGACTCATGCCTCAGGGGTCGACTCATGAGTCGACCTCTGTTGCAAAGTCCAGAGATTGGGTTTCTGGATTTTCTTGGCCCAAAACAGCAGAGGTCGACTCATGAGTCGACTCATGCCTTGTGGGTCGACTCATGAGTCGACTCACAGGTCGTGCCAAGCCAGAAAACCAGCGTGCCATGGCTAATCTTTGCGTGCCAATCAGCTCATAGTTTCATGAGTTGACTCATGAGTCGACTCATGAACTTCAAACCTTCATAACTCCAAAAATATAAGTCCAAAAACCATGAAACTTTCACCAATAGATTACATATCATTTGTTCTACACGATGATGTTATCAAATCAGAGTTTTGATGAAATTATGATTTTGCCCCTGTAGAGCATAAGGTCTTTTTCACATAAAAATTATTTGTATCTCTTCCAACTGTTTTGTAGTCATCAAAATCAATCTAGGAGCAACAATCTCCCCCTTTTTGATGATGACAAAACATTTGAACAAAAGCATTTATATAAATCATGAATTTCAAAAGCATATGCTTGAAAAGAGTATGATTCTTTTGGCATGTGAAATAAATGGTTATATGCATAAGTAGTTTGCCCATTTGCTTAAAGATTGGAAGATATGCTCATTGGATTATTGTTTTGGTGTTAGAGCAGAAAATTTGATTTTATTATCAGAGCAAACTGTATTTTGAAAAATTTTCTCAATTCTCAAAACTAGTCATGTGTGCCAAAGCATATTGAATAGTTGATTTGGAAAGAGTATTAGATCATTTAAGTTTAAGATGTATCAGAGCAAGAGAAATGAAAATCCTGCAATGTATCAGTGTAGGGAAAACAATTTTACAAAGTATCAGAGAAAAATTTTGCAAAGTATCAGAGTAATAAAAAAAACAGTTTTTCAATGTATCAGAGTAAAATTGAGTAATGTACCGGAGTAGTAAAAAAATTGTCAAAGTATTAGAGCAATGTATTCAATATGTCAGAGTGGGTTTGGAATTTGCAAGCCTATCAAAGCATATTCAATGGTTTACAGCAAATCAGAGTATGAGTAATTTTAAAAGGTACTTATTTGCAGTATATTTAGCATTTGTACTTATATTTAGCATTTGTACTTGAAATTGTCAATGTATTAATTTCTCATAATTTGTAGTGTTTGCTTTTGATGGATTTTGATGGATTTCTTTGTGTTTAATTTCTCCCCCTTTTTGACATCATCAAACAAGGTTAAGTCCTTTTTCTGAAGCATTCTTTAATTTTTCTTCTTGTAGGGTTTGCTCCCCCTTAATGAAGCAACTATTAACAGCAATCATAAAATGATAATACCATAAAGAGAAGACAATATTTCACAAAAGAGAATATATGACCAAAGTAAGATAATCATCATTCCAAAGGTAAAGCCATAATTGTTTCAGTACATAGATTGTAACATAAAAAGTAACATACAAAGTCAACTAGCTCATGTCAATACATGGCCCCAAAAATACAGATCCTAGAAAGGACAAAACACTAACACTAACACCTAGGATCTAGAAATGATCAATGATCAGAATCATCAGAAATGTGATGAGGAGCAGATGGATCTGAATCAGAGATGCATCCTCGACCCCGTCTGCCTCTGGCACGAGAGGAAGAACTAGCACGAGCAGGCGAACGAGAGGAACTGGGTGGCTGAGAATGCTGAGAAGCTAGGGACTGAACTGAAAGGGTAAGTCTGATGGAGTCAAGTACAGTCAGTGCCCTGGAGACAGCCTGGAGAAGTGCAGTGAACTGAGTAGTAGCTTGCTCACTTGATCCTCTGATCTCCTTCCTCAGTAACTCATAACCGCCCTCAAGAGCTCCTCTAAGTCTGCCAGCCTCTGCAGTGAGATCAGTGACCTCAATCGAAGACTCCTGAGGCTGAGGATGTGCCAAATCGAAGACCTGCCCCTGTAACTCGAGAACTCTGCCAGTCAATCTCAGAACAGTGTCCTCAAGCTGCTGAATCCTCATGGACTGATCTGCCATCATCTGATATACTGTGGAGATGTGGGGAGTCAAAGTCTGATCAGTAGAAGTAGCCCCTGGTACAAATGAAGTACTGCTCATCTGACTCGACATCAAAGAGACCATACGCTGTGCAATCCGCTCAATCTGATAATCGGACAGTGTGAACTCTGGCGGAGGTGCTCTGCTCTCTGGCTGATGCACAGGTGTGGGTATCCTGGTAAACTCAGAAGGGCCAGCTTCTGGATCCGGAAAGAACTGTATATCTGGTGAAGCTGCCCTGAAGTCATGAACAGGAGATGATGGACCTTCTTCTTCTTCAGCTCTGACTCCTGCTGTATCCTCAGCTCTTTCTTCTGCTCTCTCTTCTGCTCTTTCTTCTGTTCTTTCCTCAGCTCCCCTGATCCAACCACCACCACTTTTTATGAACCCCATTCGATGCAAGGTGTGTAGGTTGAAGGTATCAACATGAGACAGTTTGGTGGGAGCCTCCCCCTCACAACTAACTTCAAACCTCCTGAAAACTCTAGTCAGGGCCATACCATAAGGCAAATGTGCCTTAGATCTGTTCAGAGTCTCTCTCATGGCCTCTATCATAAGTGCTGGGAGGTTTAGGGGGGTTTCTGTGATAATGTGAAACATAATGCATATGTCCCTGCCTGACAAAAGATCATGCCTACCACTCCTAGGGAAGAAAAGTTTTGTGACCATTTGATGTAAGATTCTCATTTCTATAGGTAAAATCTTGGCCTCTAGTTTATTCAAATTCCCTTGGTAGGTTCCTCCAAGTATAACACTTATACCTTCTTCTTTCACGGGGAGTTCCATGTATGCATAACCTTCACTAGGTAAGTGTAAAATCTCCCCTAAAATCACATGATCCAGACAGATATCAATCCCTTTCACAGTTGAAGTTACTGACCCATTTCCATAGATAAGATTCTGATAAAACTCCCTAACGAGGTCAACAAAGGTGACTTCTTTGAGTGAACAGTAAAAGCTCCATCCCTGATTTTTGATCTTACTTGCTAAAGAAAATCCCTCACTTTCAAAGAACCGAAAGTCAATATTTTTCCCGGTTTCAACTTTTCTATCTGAGAGAGGATTCTTACTGGGAGTTTGAGAAGACTGTGAAGGACCTTGAACTGAAGCTGGAACGGGAGCAGAGGAGGACTGTGCCGCTTGCCTTTTCCTTCTGACACTTTCTTCAAGTTCCCGGACAGACTTTCTCCTTTGGGGAAGTTTCATTTTTGGTGCCATACCCTCTTCAATAGCAGGCGAGGAGACTTGAGGAGCAAGTGAAGGAGTGGAGGAAGGATCACAAGAGAGTGATTTGAGGTTTTGGAGGAGAGAATGAGTGGATTTGAGAGGGACGGTGGAGTGCTAGGGCACTCTCCAACCGTGAAGAACAAGGGAAGAGGTCACAAAAGAACCTTTCCCGGAGTGGCTATTTGCGGTGGAGAGGAGGCGGGAGGAGTTCCACTAGCTCAAGCCTAGGAAATGGAGCAAATGGGAGAAGGGAGAATGGATTTCGGAAGGAGGAAGACGAGCATGAGGGTCGGCTCACGAACAGTAATTCAACATATAAACCCTTCAGCCCGTTGGAAGTTGCTGGGAATTACAAGTTTGCCATTGAGTCGACTCATGGGGGTCGACTCATGAAGTTCAGAAAATCAGAAAAAATGTGAATAAATTCCAAAAAAATTTGAATTTTGGGGAGAAGGAGTTTAGCTCTAAGATGAGTTTTTAGAATGAAAAACTTGAGCTTTTGAGACCAAGAAAGGTGTTGGAAATTGAGCTCTTAGGAAATTTTGACCATAAATCATTGGAATTTGAAAATTAATTCAGGCAAATGGATCAAGAATTTCTAGATTTCTCCTAATTTCACAGAATCTATCCTCACTAAGGGCCTTTGTAAAGATATCAGCTAATTGATTTTCGGTGCAAACATATTCAAGAATTATATTTTTGTTTTGAACATGTTCTCTTATGAAGTGATGTCTTATTTCAATATGTTTGGATCTTGAGTGTTGAATAGGATTTTTAGATAGATTTATGGCACTTGTGTTGTCACATCTTATTGGTGTTTCATTAAGTTTAATTTCAAAGTCTTCGAGTTATTGCTTAATCCACAAGATTTGAGCACAACAACTTTCGGCTGCAATGTATTCGGCCTCAGCCGTAGACAGTGCTACCGAATTTTGTTTCTTGCTAAACCATGAGATTAGGTTAACTCCAAGAAATTGACAAGTTCCACTTGTGCTTTTTCTATCTAGTTTACATCCAGCAAAGTCAGCATCAGAATATCCTAATAAATCTATTTGTGAGTCCTTAGAGTACCATAACCCTAAAGTTTGAGTACCATTTAAGTATCTAAGGATTCTTTTAACAGCATTCAAATGAGATTCTTTAGGATTAGATTGATATCTAGCACATAAACAAACACTAAACATGATATCAGGCCTACTTGCAGTTAAATATAATAATGATCCAATCATGCCTCTATAGTATTTTAAGTCTACACATTTACCTTCATCATCCTTGTCAAGCTTACATGAGGGACTCATTGGTGTGCCAATGGGTTTGGAGTTCTCCATTCCAAATCTTTTGAGTAATTCCTTGGTGTACTTGCTTTGGGTGATGGAGATTCCCTCTTTTGATTGTTTGATCTGGAGTCCGAGGAAGAAGGTGAGTTCTCCCATCATGCTCATCTCGAACTCTCCCTGCATAAGCTTAGCAAAGTCTTGACAAAGAGATTCATTAGTAGACCCAAAAATTATGTCATCAACATAAATTTGTATAACTAACATATCATTTTGATTTCTTTTGATAAAGAGGGTTGTATCTACATTACCTCTTGAAAAACCATTACTTAGTAAAAATTTGCTTAGTCTATCATACCATGCTCTAGGTGCTTGTTTTAATCCATATAATGCCTTATTTAATTTAAAGACATGATTAGGAAAGGCATGATTTTCAAATCCAGGGGGTTGTTCTACATAAACTTCTTCAGCAATAAATCCATTTAAAAATGCACTTTTAACATCCATTTGAAATAATTGAATTTCATAAAGCAAGCATATGAAGTAGAAGTCTAATGGCTTCTAATCTAGCTACTGGTGCAAAGGTTTCATCAAAATCAATCCCTTCTTCTTGATTATATCCTTTAGCAACCAATCTTGCTTTATTTCTAATTACATTACCATGCTCATCTAATTTGTTTCTAAAGACCCATTTTGTGCCAATTATTGAACAGTTTTTAGGTCTTGAAACCAAAGTCCAAACATTATTTCTTTCAAATTGATTAAGTTCCTCTTGCATTGCATTAATCCAATTATGATCTTTTTCAGCTTCTTCAATAGTTTTAGGTTCAAAATGAGATACAAAAGCACAATGATTAAACACATCTCTAAGTGAAGAGCGAGTTTTTACACATGCATAGGATCACCAATAATTAACTCCTTAGGGTGGTTGTGAACATACCTCCATTCCTTGGTAGGTCATTTGTACCTTGAGGTTGTTCTTGAATTTTCTCACCTATCTCATCTTGTTTGTCTTCTTGTTCCTTGTCCTCTGGAGTGGCTGAATCTTTCAGAGTGATCTCCTTCATACCTCTATTAATGGATCTGCATCATCAACACCCTCATTCTTCCTTGAAGGAAGATCGTTAGATTCATCAAAGACAACATGAATGGACTCCTCAACTACTAAAGTTCTTTTATTTAAAAACTCTAAAAGCTTACTAGTAGAGGAGTAACCCAGAAAGATTGCTTCATCTGATTTTGCATCAAATTTACCAAGTCTTTCCTTACCATTATTTAATACAAAACATTGGCAACCAAAAACATGAAAATATGCAATATTTGGTTTTCTTCCTTTCCAAAGTTCATAGGGGGTTTTCTTAAAAAATTGTCTAATTAAAGCACGATTAGAATGTAACATGCTGTGTTAATAGCTTCCGCCCAAAAATATCTTGGAAGGTTGCTTTCACAAAGCATGGTACGAACTATTTCTTCTAAGGTTCTGTTTTTCCTTTCAACTACCCCATTTTGTTGGGGTGTTCTAGGAGCAGAGAAGTTATGGCCGATTCCATTCTCATCATAAAAACTTTTCAAAGTCTTGATTTTCAAATTCAGTTCCATGGTCACTTCTAATATTTTGAATTGAAAATCCTTTTCATTAGTGACTTTTCGATAAAATTTAGTGAAAATATGAAAAGTTTCATCTTTGTGTGCCAAAAAGAAAACCCAAGTAAAACGTGAATAATCATCTATTATTATAAAACCATATCGTTTTCCTCCTAGACTTGTGGTTCTAGTTGGTCCAAATAAATCCATATGCAAAAGCTCTAATGGTCTAGAAGTTGAAACAATGTTTTTTGGATTTAAATGAAACTCTAGTTTGCTTACCTAGTTGACATGCATCACAAATCCTATCTTTTTCAAAATTCAGTTTAGGCAAGCCATGAACTAAT